>NC_139923.1:13754283-14044283 GCF_963514095.1 Eutrigla gurnardus | reverse complement strand
AACTATGAGCCTCTACAACAACAGAGATGTTTCAAATGAGGATCATCCAAGCAGCCCTGTAAGAAATAAAATAGAGCTCACTTTGATCTTGTAAGACTGCTCGAGAGTCTCATTAGACATGAATATGTACAAATGATTTAAGAGGCCTTTAATCTCAATTGAATAACAAGGGTGGAATGGCTTCTGAACCATGGCTAGCATAGATACATGTGCTCATCATGTTTTGGAAAGAATCTGTCGAGACAATTTTAAATGCTGGTGTGTGTGTGTGTCTTTGTATGTTTTCTCAATTAGATACAGTGTTCCATGTGAATGACGACGCCATGTAAATCTGCTATTCATGCTTAATACCAGCTGGTCAAGATATGTTACAACTAATTGAAGCTGTCGTATGAAAGTTGTGTGGCATTCAGAGGTGCCTTTGTTCAGTAATGCTATGCACTGAGGTGCGTCATGTGGCGAGCTGTTGTCTTGCATCGCTGCTGAGATGCACTACTGCCTCTGCCGTCGGCCGTGCTAATGTTGACGTGTGTTGACACTCTTGCTGTGTAAGCTCTGTGCTCCAGTGCAATAAAGGGACAGTTTGTGTGTACGTGTTGTTGTTGTTGTCATAGATATTGTGGCCAGAGAAGGTCGAGTGTGTATCGTGTGTAGAAGTGTGTGAAAGGGATGATGTTTTAAGATGCGGTTTAAGTGTGTGTACTGTATATGTATGTGTGTAAGGATGCTTAAGCAGCCCACTGAAACATTACAGCACCGTGCAACAATGAAGTACTGCGTTTTTTCCCTTTGCTACGGTCAGACTGCTGTGACCCAGACAATAGAAGAAACCAGCTTAGGATACACAGACAGGAGTATGGGATGGAAAACATGGAGGTGCTGAGGGGGTTGGGGGGGAGAATACAAATTAGCAGACAGAAATAAACGCATGCAGCTCTATCTATCATTTCATATGGGGGATGAAATGATAGATAGGACAGAGGGAAGAAGGAGGAGGTGGTGTTACCTTTCGGGGGACGAGGATTTCTCCGAGTTCACGGACATGAGCGGTGCCTGTTAGCCGCTCGCTGGCCGAGGGACCAGAGGAGATGGCGAAATAGAACAGAAAGCAGCTTTCCCTTTTTTTTTTTTTTTACTCTTCTCACCCTCTCTCTGTGCTGTGTGTCTGAGTAAAGAAGAGGAGAGGGTTACTGCCTCCCCTCCTCCTCCTCCCCTTTCTCGTCCTTTTCCCTCCTCCTCTTCCTCCTCTCTCTGTCTCTCTTGTCCTCTCGCTCAGAGGAGAAGAAAGGATGGAGGACAAGGCTCCGCAAAAGGATAAAAAAGAGCAGCGACTGTGCAGTGCACAATCTGGCTTAATGTGTGTGTGCGTGTGTGTGTGTGTGTGCGTGTGTGTGTGTCTACCTACATCGGTGTGTTTGAGTGCGAGCTGATAGCGGGAGCAGCAATGTCAGTCAGGCGCCCCTCCTCATGACCCAGCCTCCTTCCTCCCTCCCTTTCCTTCCTTCCTTCCTTCCTTCTCCGCTTTCACCTTGCCTCTCTTTCACTTTCCCTGCTTCCCCTGCAGCTCCTTTTTGGCTTCCTCGTCCCTTTGTCTCCTCCCTCTTTGGCGTCGCTGGTTGATCTGGGTGATGAACTGAATACACAAGCTCTAGATCCACAGTGCGTCTCTGTCTACGTATCCCTCCCTTCCTCCTCTCTCTGTCTAGCTGGCTCGATCAGGCCTTCTGCAGCTCTGCACAACAACAGAGCCCAGAGCGAGCTGGAACGTTCCAATTTCTGCACAGGCAGAGGGGTGTTGGCTTGTCACAGCAACAGGAAAATGAATGTTTTTCACCTTGAGGCACAATCTCCTCCCCCGCCTTTCCCCTCCGAATTAACCCTCCCTCTCTCTCTCCCTCTCTCTCTCTCGCTCTCCCTCTCCCAATTGCCTTATTACGACATCCTGTATCTCAGGGCAACGCTGCACAGATCTGCCTTGCTTCATCAAATTTGTTGATCTGACATCCACCCTTCTAAACCCCATTTACACCTCTGTCATTTTTGGGTGCTGGTTACTGTATATATATATATATATATATATGTATACTTGTGTGTGTGTCTCATCCTTTTCTGCCTCCATCCCCATCCTTCTCTATTTTCTCGCCATCTCTCTGGGCAGATGGAATCTTCTTTTACATGAGCGAACAGCTCACAGAGAGGTCGCCGGAGGGTGTGCCATGATGGGGGGTCTGTCTATCTCTCAATCTGACCTCAATATTAGTGTGTGGGTTTGAGTCTCTGCGTGCGCATCTCTATGTATGTATGTATCTATGTATCTATCTATATATGTGTGTGTGTGTGTGTGTGTGTGTGTGTGTGTGTGTGTGTGTGTGTGTGTGTGTGTGTGTGTGTGTGTGAAAATACACAGCGGGGGTTGAAAGGGCACCCTGAGGTTAATGTGACTGACGAGCCGTGCAGGTAGCATACAGGGGAAACACAGTGATTATTCAAATGATAAGTCAGTATGGAATCGAACGCCGGACCCTCTGGCTGTGAGGTGACAGTGCTACCCACTACACCACTAGGGCTGACCGATAAATCGTATTTTCATCGTCATCGCGATATGAACATGCGCGGTTAACACATCGCAAAAGATGCCTGAAACGCGATGAATAAAAATCATTTTATTTACATGCGCCATGCATTCACACCATTTGGCCAATCAGATGAAGCAACAGCTAGCCGTCGGCGCCGGCAGCGTCCCCGGGTCCTATGTTCCCCCGGGTCCTATGTGTTCCAGAGCCACCCTCAAATTAATTGGTGTTAATTTTGTGGCGACTGCGAGGCTATGTAACACGATGGCGGAGAAAGGAGAGAATAGCGAGGAAAATGTGGTTGACGAAGACCTTGTGGTGAAAAAGAACTGCACTTCTGCAATTTGGAGTTATTTTGGATTCCGTAGCGACGACGTGTTACAAACACAGGTACTGTGTAAAACATGCCGAACAGCTGTGGCAACTTCCAGAGGAAACACAACAAACCTCCATCACCACCTGCAACACAACCAGTGTTTCCCCTACCATTGTACAGGCCAAAAAAAATAAATCAATACTCCAAAAATAAGCTACCTATCAATTAATTCATAAATCAATAATCATTTACATTAGGAGCGCCTCCGCGCAGCACAGTAGACTTGCTCCGCAAGATGCGCGGCCGCAACAATCCTCGCCGCGCGCTCCCGCTACGTTTTTCGTGTACTTTACACGCTTGATGTTGTTCTGATGCCGTTCCGCCTCGTTAAACCACCACGATGTCGCTTTCTACTTTGAAAACACGGAGTTGACACTGTATTTTGACAAGCTGTTGCACTCTTTAGACTCGTGGTGTGAGCGGGACCGGACCGGTACCGGAACCGGACCGGTGCATTTATAAGAAAAATGCCGCTGTGTTTCTCCGTCCAAAATCCGCTTTCCTCGCGCTGCCTGCTCGCACAGATCCGCTCGTGCGCACATTCGCTGATGCAGGTCGAGTGTTTAATATAAATATATGCAGAGACGGCGCTCCTTAAAAACAACATCAAGCCATGTGTGTGTAGTATTAGGATGTGATGACGTATGTACAACCGGGCTAACGGGCCAAAGCCCGTTTGGGCTGGAGCAGTGTGAATGCAAAGCCGCGGGGGACCCCCCTGGGGCAATCGTGCCGAGGCACGCTACTGATCGCGCCCTTAGGCAGCCTATGTTAATAAAATAAGGATTGTTTTTGATAAGCTGTGGAACTCTGAGTTAACCTATTTCTACCTGAATTTCTATAAACTATTAGGCTGTTGAGTAAACCTATAACTTATATTTTACTTGATAAAATAAGACAATATATGCACTCATGTCGTTGTAGTGTTTTACAGTATCTGTAGCTATTAATGTGATGCTCCTCATTTTCCAGACATATTATTCCAGCCCCTAATTTTGGATAATTTCCTTTGGATAATAATCAACTGGCACCTTAATAAGTCACTCTCTCCTTGAATCCTTGAAAACCTTGAATACACTCTGGTTGAACAAAAATGTTGAATGCAAATATAATAATTGCAGAATTGCAGACTGCTTGCTGTGCCACCTGACTTAATCCAACTGCACCAATACACCATCCCACGCGTCTCGTCTGTATAGGGTTTTTTCGGCGGGTACCACCGGGCCTGAAAAAAATTCTAGGGGAAACACTGAGTGTACCTATTATAGCAGAAAGACAGGAACTGTATAGCTAATATGCACACTTCAATATTTGTTTATTTATCGCAAGTCATATCTCATCGCAATATTGAACAATGGTATCGCACATCGCAGATTTTCCTCATATCGTGCAGGCCTATACACCACCGTGCAGCCCCATCATACCGAATGCCATAATTACATTAAAATTACATTATTCATACTGTCGAACAATAATAGACATGGATATTGATTGGTGGATCCATTTTGTCTCACAACATAGTGCCCATTTTGTTGAACAACGTAAAGATTACTAAGACAATGAATTTAAAGAGAGTGTCTTTTCTTCTACCTCCATACAATAGCAGTTGGACTGATAGTGAGTAGCCTACAAAAGAGGAGAAAAAACATACTTTGTTGTCCCGGTAACGTATAAAGAGCCATTCATTAAGAGCCATTCATTTCCACATGCAACGTTATGCTACAAACATTACATTACATGTCAGAAATGATGTGGTTATTGTAAAAAGTATACCATAAAACCTCACCATATAGGATATGCAGTATTGTTACATCAATTAATTCAGTTGCATAGATTCTGCCAATCCATTATTGTGTGACTGTGCTACATCTCGCATCTTGCCACTACGAGCACTTCTACTTTAAAATCACTGAACATTTCAGGAACAAGCTCCCAGTTTTATTCTGCCAGAAAAGAAACAATATATATATATGAACACTAAGCCTTATGCATTACATACAAACAACAGACAAAACACATGTAAATGGGAAAACTCAATAATATATTTTTTGTTATTTATGAAATTAATTTAGGGTGAAATTATTTATTTTAACTACAAAAATGTTGGGCAACGATAACAATTCCAATAAAAATCTAGAATAATACTGAATAATTACCAAGCGTTGTATGGTTTCATAATAATAGTGCAAACATGGAGCACACATGCATGAAAGACGGAAAGAAAAAAGGAACACAATGATCCCCATTCTCTCCGATCTCCATACAGTTCCACTTTCCTGCATAAAAGGACTACATTAGGCACACATGTCTCTGAGCCAAACTATTGTCCTCGTTCTCTGTGGATGTGGGCCAATGGGGGTAAAGTACACACTGGGTCTCAGCGCATCCAGGCAGCAGGAGGAATATTGAGCTAATATGAAAGGGCACAGTCCACATTTTACTCATTTATATATTACCCATCACCATTTTTCAGGGTCACAGTGGGTGGGGGAGGGGGTTGAGCATATCTCAGCACCAATTGGATGTAACACATGAAAAACGTCTCAAAAAACGCCAGTTTACATCCTCCGCTCATTTATCTGACCTCCATGTTTTGGATCATGTAAAAAAGAGTATTATAAAACTCAATGACAGAAAGCATCAGGGCCATGATTTTAATTTTTGCTGGAATAATCTTTTAGCCGTAACAATTTTATTAAGTCATTAATCAATGCATCATTTAAGTATTATTAAATATGGATCCCTGGTACATTTTTTTGAGTGTTTTTCTGTTTGATACTTTCTCCAAAGTTCCTCAATGTACCATTCCAAGATGGATTCTGTGTCTTGATTTTGTGATAAAAGTGAAACTTGAAATTTCCCCACAAATGGAAGATCTCATTCATGTGAAGAGAACATGCACTCACACTCACACATGCTTACAGCTGTACACACATACATACGTACATACACATCTATTCACCGAGGGTGTCAATTTGCAAATTCAAAGGCATATTCTCGTTCTATTTTCAGAAAGAGAAGGAGCAAAACGAGTCTAAGAAAGATGGGGGAGGGAAAGAGATGATGACTCTCATGAGCAGATATATTTTGGGAGCCAGTATTGAGGCTGCCGGGAGCTATCTTTAAGCGGCCTACTTCTCCTCACTGCCTGGTGGATGCTGGGGAGAGAGAAGGGGTTTATGCATGCAAACACATACACACACACACACACACACACACGCACACACACACACACACACATACACATACACACGCACACGCACACACACACACACGCACACACGCACACACGCACACAAACACACCATTGTAACTGCATTTGTCTGTATGATTTTACTGTTTGTCCAGGAGCAATTTCCAATTGGACCTGTGTGTGTGTGTGTGTGTGTGTGTGTGTGTGTGTGTGTGTGTGTGTGTGTGTACATGCTAACACAGATAAGTAAGATGCTTCCACTTTAACAGTGACGCTGCTCTTTGTGTCAGCTGCCTTGTTGTTACCGTCTGCAGAGAAAACACCGCCCCCATGTGGAGAGACAGAAAAGCACACACATTTATATACACACAAAGTAGTTTATCTTAAATTGTGTGTGTGTGTGTGTGTGTGTGTGTGTGTGTGTGTGTGTGTGTGTGTGTGTGTGTGTGTGTGTGTGTGTTTAGAGTGTCCAGATTGATTGACATACTGATAGCCTCAGGTCATTTTCTTTGCTACATACTTCCATATGGATGGAGCACATTCGCCAGTGGGACTCTGCAGTTCAGACTGCATGACATAGCCTGTGGATACTGGATGTAACACAATACAATGTAATGTGAGCATAGAATCATTAAATTGGGTATAAATACATATACAATTCAAGGATGTAAAGAAGTATACAGTTTCAGTACTGGTACTTCTAATTGCAGAATAGTTTAGTTTTGAGCCAAGTCAGATATATAGATTATTTAACAGTTTAACCTTACACAGATTAACTGTTTTAGCAGGAAAAAAAGTTCTCTCTCCTCATTGAGCTGTATTTAATCAGGAAGAATCACTCAAAGAGATCGTTTCCAAGGAATCGCTGAGAAAAAAGTAAGACAACCACACAACCAGTATACAAGAACAAAACGTCTAGAACCAGACCGCCAACAATCAAGTGACAAATCAAGTAACTTGAAACAATTACAAGAATCATAGCCGACATGAAACAATAACATTTAAATACATTAAAATCTAACTTGAGGGCAGTTTGCGGTTCAATCTATTAAAAAGGGGCCCATATTAGATAACATTTAGTGGTTATTGGATCATGTATTGGTTGCAAGAGTGATTCAGTGTCCCAGTTAGTCATGGGATGAAATTAAAATTTCTCATCACGATTATACTCAAAATATGCTTAAAACTCTTAAAGTGGCACTACATCATATTGGTTACACTTTACACACAGGAAACAAAAACTGTTTTGCGTCACAGATAAGTCTATAATACTGTAATAAAGTCTATTTTTAGTGAACATCCTTTTTACTGAAAAACAATCAAATAATGTCTCCCTGCATAAATTGGGGATTTCTAGCCTGTATTAGGCTGTCTACCATCATAGCAATCTAGCTTTTTCAAGTAAATTGTGGACGATATTTACGATTATCCCGATTCAAAATTCACCAAGGTCAACTTATCCTATATCGTCCCATTCCTAGTCATAGTAAACCATGTCAGTGGTCTAACCTGCTGACTCACATGGTATCAATTACACCAGTGCTTTTCCTTAAAAAGTCCGAACACCGGACATTGGGACATTTAAACTTGCTCCTGGTCTTTGCCTTGAACCACTCCAGTCTTTATCTCTTACTCATGTCCCATCACTCTGCTTTCTTCCACTTAAGCGTAAAAAGGCATAATCCTGCCCCCTCACACACACACACACACACACACACACACACACACACACACACACACACACACACACACACACACACACACACACACACACACACACACACACACACACACACACACACACAGTTACCGGTCAGTGTTGAGTGCTCGTAAGTCATCCAGATATACACAGGTAAGTAGGTTGCACTTTCTGTGCTTCATTAACCCAGGGAAGGCACTCTACGGCAATATTTGGATGTGTGCACTTTGCAAGTTAAAGCAAGTGTGTGTGTGTGTGTGTGTGTGTGTGTGTGTGTGTGTGTGTGTGTGTGTGTGTGTGTGTGTGTGTGTGTGTGTGTGCAATAAGCGAGTGAGGAGAGCGAGAGAGAGAGAAGAGAGATTATGAACCAGTAATAACACCTGGTCCTGTGAGTGTGTGTTTGTGTGTGAATGTGAGCGAGAACTCATCAGCTAAGTGGTGAGTGTTTAATTGATGAATGAGTGACCTTCGCCCTCTGTTCCTGCACCCTGACCCCAGTTGCTTCACCAGGCTGACATGTGAAACACTCACAGTCATAACACATAGTGATTTCTCTCTTTGTGTTTCCTGTTTGATTTTGTTACTTACCTCGTTTCAGATGTACCACTTCCTGGCCCTGTGTGTTCCCACCAGTTTCCTTTGTGTCCACCTGTGTCCAGTTAACCCCTGCAAGCTATGTATTTAATCCCCGTGTATCTCTGTCTCTTGTTGCCAGTTTACTCAGAGTTTTTAAACATGGCCCTCTTTTCTTGAACCCTGATTTTTGCCTAACCCTTGCCTGCCTTGTTTACCTCACTGACTGATCTCACGAGCAAAGTAAAGGCAGTTTAAACTACCTGTTCTCGTTTTCCTGAGTCATGCCATTGTGTCCTGTTTGTTCCTGGCATAACAGACATGTTTAAATGGATTCTATATTGTTTTTTAATGCCTTCTTACTTCACTAATGGAGGACAGGTCCACTTCTTTGAGCTAAGGGTATTGTGTGGTCAGTCTATTGTATATCCTTGCATGGGTTGGGGATCTCTTGGTACATCACGATTTGATTACGATTTAGAGGTCAACGTTTCGATTATAAACCAATTATCGATGCATCTCGATTTCCATGCATGATTTAAAAAAAATAAAAAATAAAATCTGATTTTGCTAAATCTCACTTCCTACTTTTGTGATAAATCATTAAAGAAAATCAACAGGTTAATTACCTTCTCAAATACTTTTAAAGGAGTGAAAATTCAAAATACAAAATAAGAGAATTCAGAAGTGAAAGTGAAATGAGATATTTGTTAATTGATCACAACAGCAGGGCCATTCATCATGGAAGGCACACATAATCTGAAAAGTATTGATTTCAATAAGTAACCACAAAGCCAAAGTCAAGGTATTCAGCCATTTCCAGCATTAAACAAACAGGGAGGACAACAGTACCTATAATGAATTCTTCCATCACAGGACTAAAAACCGGGACATGGCTACCATCTATTGAACAGAATAAGAAATACACTCCAGAGACTAAAAACCTGCACAGAATGCAGTCTTCACTTGATACAAGGCATTCATAATGGTATACAGGACACCCAGGAAAAGGAAAAAGCTGCACATTGGGAGGCCAAAGAAGGACAAACAGAAAAATAACTACTGTCTTGAAGCATGTCAAAGTAGAGAAAATTGTCTTGGGCTGCAAGCTGAGGGCGTACAACAATGAGCACCCTGTGTTTCCAGCTTCAGAGGACTGTGATAACAGTCCTGCAGCGGGGGGGTGAGAGAGAAGGCAGGCTTGTGGTCACCAGCGAGTGTCAACACAGTGACTGTGATAATTCACTTAGCAGACGTACTGCTGTAATGTGACTGAAATAGACTGGTGGTTAAATGTCTCTGTAAGACTAAATGTGAGATTACAGCCTTCAAGCAAAAAGGCAGCCAAAAGGACATACGCAGACTGGAAAATATGCCTCGTAATAATAGGAGGAGCATGAGACATATTGCACTCAACAGATTATAGTTATAGCTTAATGCCAGTTTATAATGATCTGATGTTCTGTAGGTGTGCAAAAGCAGAACTGCAGAAGAAACATTAGATTTGTTTGTTGATCTATTTATTGGTGGACAAAACAAGATGTTTGATGATGTCACCTTGGACTAAAATAATACAGAACATCATAGGATGCAACCCTGGTTTTAACAAAGTAATTGTGATTATTTTGGTTGATTTAGCTTGTTTGACCAACTTGTAGTTGGACCACCTTTCCATTCATGACTACATTGCTAGAAGCTTCTGAGTCGTGTACTCTAATGAGACTCTAATAAGAATTTTCCATACAGGGCTAAACGAGGACACCAGACTGCTCAGCATAGCCAATTACACAATGTTTACAATGGCAGCAGCAGCCTTGAATAGTATAGAGCAGATGCATGGACTTAAGTACACACATGTACACTCTCAGCAAGCAATCCGATACCATTAGAATGAGTATCGATTCTGCACCGTTCGTCATATGGGGATGGGTAAATGTGTTTCTGATTCATAAAATCACACTAATAACATGAGTAGCATCTTGGTAACTCATCAAAATAGGCTTTCTGCAGCTTGTATCTTCACTGTTCCACGATGCCCTGGGATTGTGTTTAACTGTTCCTATTTTTTAAAAGGAGCAATTACTTTGAACCAGTGGTGGTAGTTTAGTTTGTGCAAAAGTTATTAACAAAAAACTAGGAAGTCATGGGAGGAGATGGATTCTTTTAAAAAAATAGACATCAAAGCTATTAGTAATGTTCTTCAAAAACGTATTTTTGAAAGTAGAAAAGACAGAAATAATTAGAAAATTTGACATAATTTAACATCCATCAGAAATGCAACTTAATGAGCAGAATTCCTCCTTCGCAAGTGTCCAGAAGGTGGCAGTGGAGGGCAACTGTGTGGTGTTCAGCATCTCTGACTATGAGGGTAACAGAATTACATGCCCTATTAATGTTTTCCCTTCCTCCTCCCCTGATGACCCACTGACCTGCAACTGCAGAGCTGGACCACACTTCAGATGCAATACATGAGAGGAGTGAGTCCTTATACCTCTTGTCCCTTGTTGAACAAATCACATTTGGACCACACACACACCCACACACACACACACACACACACACACACACACACACACACACACACTCCAAACATGAAAAACCCCTTCCTTTAATTCACTAGATTTTCTGAGCTCTTGTGCTTTCATGGCCAGCGTTCTGGGAAAGCAGGTGGAAAATCCTTCAATAGCTCAAACTACCATAGACAAACGTCTACTTTGACTAGTGGGAGCAAAATCAGTGAGTCCCTAAAACAAGCTACTGGGCGATTCATATAACATAGTGCTGGCCAGCTTGATGGCTTGACTGAAAACTCTCAACTTTAGCCTTGTTAAGTGCTTAGGCCGGACAGAGGCAACCTGGTGGCTCATAAAACCAGCACAACTCACTAGCTAATGGCTCTGGAGAAGGTGAGATTAAATTGGACGCTTCTCTTCAAGAGTTACTTAACACCTACCAGTCAACCAGCAATAATACTGGCATTCCCACTCAGACACCACAAAGGAAGCAGCTAACATCATATTACAATTCAAAGCCAATATCCGGCAGTATGAGTCTATGGTCACAAATCTCAATTCTGTTCCAATTTGGATTATAGAAAAATAAATCAGGAACAGATTTTCACAGTTTGGATGGAAAACAATTCCTCCTATATGCAGTTAAGAATTCATTCACATTACCAAAATACATGGATTACGATGCCGCATTATAAAGTTTCCTTCTGATTAAAGTGTGCACTAATTTATGGATTAAATAGTGTGAAAGGTGTCGCTCATAGTGAAGAACCAACCGAGAATGATCACCTCACTGGAGCAT
Organism: Eutrigla gurnardus; assembly: GCF_963514095.1. Lineage (NCBI taxonomy): Eukaryota > Metazoa > Chordata > Actinopteri > Perciformes > Triglidae > Eutrigla > Eutrigla gurnardus. The sequence goes on along the minus strand of NC_139923.1, from coordinate 14,032,557 downwards.
TTTAGCATTGTTTTAAGAACTAACTTGGGTTTCATTTAAAGGGTGTTTTTTTTTTTTTTTACAATTTGACAAATCCACAGTACGCTATAAACACAGCATCAAACGTGTTTGAATTGCTCAAATGTCACTATAAAGTCTAGCACTGCAGGCTCCCATACAATAAATTATGCCTCACAATCATGATAGACGGGGGGTGTGGACGGTGTCTTCATGGCCATGACAAAGAAAATACAATCATGACTGGTGCCTTGCCCCGTGTTGAGGAAACTGCATTAATTGTTGTCCTGCAGGTCTGGTTTGTAATGAAACATTTCAAAAGGTTGTGACTCTGAAACAAACATAGACCCGTACCAGTCTGTTTAGCTCATATTTGTGTGTAAATTAACATTTAACATCCTGAATCTGCTTCTATATTATGCTGCTTGCCATTCAGTGACTTATATGCTTTCCCCCCGAGTGTCCAACGCAGCAGTTTTTACTAATCTGGTTTCCTGCCTTCAGCTGCCCTGTGGCATCCTCTAATTCCCTCTCTCTCTCCTTTCCTTATTCACCCTCTCCATCCCCTGCTTTACTGTTGCTGCTGGTTGGCCAGACAAGTGCAAACTCTCCTTTTCACCCTCTCAGTCCTGCTCCCACTTATTTTCACTCTTTATCTTTTGGTCCACCTCCGTAATTTTCAGCATGCCTCCCTCCTCCCTACCTCTCTCTCTCTCTCTCTCTCTCTCTCTCTCTCTCTCTCTACATGCAGCTCACATGCTCTGCTCTCAGCACCCGCCATCAGCTCCATCCAGTCAGGCTGCAGTATTGATGAAAGAAGCTTTATTAGCTGAGCAGTACAAATCTGCTTGCCAAAGATCAAATCTCTGAGTTCTTCCTCTCGTCTGTATAATAGATTAAATGGTAGCCACCATGGCTTACTCCTTAAACTAGGACATCTGGCCACTGGTGTTCATCCACAGCTTCAGGGGTGGACTCACTAGCCTCAAGGGAATACATTCATGTCAATGACAGCGAACCTTTACTCTTACCTAATCGATAAAAGGACCATTAATCACAACAGCGGACCCATGACCAAAATGAACAATACTAAACCAAGCTGGATGCAGCTTGGTTTCGCATAAAGTGGCAATTTGTGATTTTCAGGGCAGTCGTGTGCTGTTGGTGAACCACAGAGGTGGATTTTGTTATATTCAGACAGAGCTAGATAGGCTAGCTTCATATAGACAGGTCTCAGAGTGGTATCAATCTTTAGATCTACCTCTTAATTCAGAAAAAAAAAAAAAAATTTAACAAAATGTAAATGCAATTGGGAGCTTAGGGGTTAAGGTGCCAACACTATCGCTACCTAAAGCCCAAGTTATGCTTCCGCGTCGACACAACGCAAGGGGGCTTGCGGACCCCTTACGTCCTTGAGGACCCCCCTTACGTCCAACGCAAGGGCCTGACGTGCACCTCCCAAAAATCCTAGACGCGCGTTGAGGCAACGCAACACCAACGCAACGCAACACCAACGCAACACCAACGCAGCAGCATTGGCTGTGATTGGTCCGCTAACTACATCCGCTGGAGACCGCTATCCGGTTTCCACTCATAAACACCGCCATTTAAACTTTTAAAAGGCTACTTTTACTGTTTGCACCTTGTTTTATTGTTTGCACCTACTCGCTTTTGCACAAAGAAAAAAAACACCAAGTTCTGAAAAATTGTGGATGTTTAAAGCCGGAAAGTAAACAAATAGGCCATAACGAGGCTACGACGATATACGTCAAGAGTCTCGGTCGGTCGGTCAGTCTTTACAAAAAACATAGCGTCCTTTACCGGTGTGGCATTGAATTGCATTTCGACACGTAAACCCAACGCAGAACCATCACGGTCTCCCAGCAACTGCGTGGCCATTACGTGGCCATTGCGTGATCACTACGCGGAAGCATAACCGAGCCTTAATAAACTGTATTACTTTATCTTTAAAAATATGGAGAATCTATTAACAAAAGGGCCCAAGATAGAGCCTGTATCTTCATGGTATACAACACTGAGTGTCCAAATATGTTAGTATATATATATACAAGTATTAATGTAAAATATTATTATTTTGTATACATCTGTATGTTGAGAAACCAAAATGTCATGTTTGTGCCGTATGCCTCCTAGCTGCTTCAGTTTGAGCCTGACTGACAGGGCTTGCCAAATAATGTATAAACAGTTTGATAAATTCTTGTGATGTGATTTCAATCGTGGCTGAATAAACCCAGTTCGTCTCTGCACAGTGTTCCAGTCGGCTGCCTATTCTCAACTTGGATCAAAGACTATGGGCTGGGCAAAACCCAGACGAAAATCAATGCAGCTAACAGTGCACTGTGTGGGAACATTAGTCAGGTTAGAGGCAGCTCATTTCATGCAGAAAGGTCCATAGTTCTACGACTGGCACTGCTAGATGACTGATATATATCCCAAGAAGAATATTAGCATTTAGACTCAGTGCTCTGGCTGGCAAAGTTATGACTAATGAATGCTATTACACTGGTGTCGCTTTATACATCTTTCACCATCACGACCCCAGCATGTTTGGGTATGCTGATTCGGATTCATGCAATCTAGGATGCAATTCACATCAAAGCCTCTGACTCTTGAAACCTGCTGTGAGTTGTCGTCGTCTAATGTGACCCATCTACGATCTGTATTCAACAAGGCAGCTCAAATGTTGGATATTTACTAGGACAGTTGGATCCACTTGCACTAGAGGATGGATTTCTACAGATTGGTAACTGGTGACAGGTCAAAGGTCAATGAAAAGGGTTGCTATTCAATTGATTGGTCTACTGGAGCCACACAGGCAGTGTTTCTATGGCAATGTGATAAACAAAGGGCATGGTGGTCCATTTATTTCAAGTGACAGCAAAAACTCAATAAAAGGAGAGATGATGTGAGGAAAATGACTGTGAAGGTGTAAAAACGATGACCTGTTACTAAACAAACCCTGTCAGAAAAAAAACTGTTGCCTTGTGTGGCTCCTTCAGCAACTTGCAAATCAATCATGTTTAGTTCAACAATTCCCACTAAAAACAATATGGCATGGTAGAGATGCAACAAACTGCATAGTGAGAATTGAAGATTAAACATAGTATTAACATTGTTGTTTGCATGTTTAAATACAGTCCCGCTGACTTTTGATTCAGTCACTGCCTTCATTGTGTATAAAGCAAAGCATTTCATATGGTCAATAGGGCCAGAACATTTCCACAGACTATCACCTGGCCAATATGGGATTTTTTTTACAGTTGGAAAATGAACTTGTGACCTCTGGTGGAAGAACTAGCAATGGGGACACTGTTTCTACATAAACCCAATCTGGCATTCATTTTACTGCAAGTTCTTACTACTTTACAACTTACATGTATCCAAAATATCTTTTCTTCATCTTGTGTGATAGTTAACTGAATCTCTTTGGTTTTTGCAATGTCATTCAGAAAAGAACCACAACTTAAAGATATCATCTTGTCATGTAGTTACTGACTGGTATATGGAATGGTGCAAGAATGGAAACCTTTTTTAACAAAACTAAATCTTGAGCATTAGTTCCTCAACCTGTTGGATTATACACTCTGGTGGCTCAACACTAGTAGGATTACAACACCATATGAAGTATCTCTTTCACACACACACACACACACACACACACACAGATTGACTCACTAACTCACATGCATATTGTACAATACCAACAGTCAGATCAGACAGACTGAAGGAACAACAAATCTGTTGATGGAATGAAGAGAATAAGAGATAAGAATACGATCAGCTAACGATGTGCAGGTGATAGCCTTAACGTCCAAAAAACAACAGCAATGTTGGATGATGAACAGAGATGGTATCATCAACGTAAACTGAATAGGATATTTTCTTTTGGCACGACCAAGTTGAATGCATCTCCTACTACTCCACCTACAGACCATCTACACACACACACACTCTCACACACACACACAGTCAATACTGTGTTATTTTTGTCGATGAATCCAACAAAATATCCCCAAAGCACAAGTGCACAAACTTCAAACTGGTGCTTTTGAATTTCGCTGGCACTGCACATTGAACAGAGGTTATAAAAGCTGTAAAAGGGCTTTGAAGACCAGTTCTGCAGCTGCAAAGCCAATAGAACGGTTGCTCGCTTACAAACGTGCTCTGCCCAGCGATCCATGCAGTTGCTGTCCAACATGTGACTCATCCACTGCTTGCGCTGACGATCTTAAGCATGAAAGCGACACTGACAAATTATGCAGTTACCCCCTGTGTGAATCAGCAACAAACATGCCACGTGTTTGTGTTGAAAAAGTGAAATTGAAAAACTCAGATTTTATGCCATGACTGACTACCGTCCCCTAATAACAGATTAAACATGTAAACAACTCAACATGTCATCAACTGAGTGCATCTGCATATAAACTGTTTATCTTCCTCTAATAGTGACTGTGGGGGTCCTAAATTTACAGCCTGTGGGTCCGATTAAACAATAAAACAATGTTAGCAGCTCCCTGATGCAGGCTCATATAATTGCATCTCAGATCTGCTTTTCTCTATCACCAATTAATAAACGAGACAAAAAGTCTAGTCCTTCGAGGTTATACTTAAGCACGTTATGTGCTTTGAGCTAAACGCTTACATGCTCAAAACGACAACACTAACATGTTCATAATTACAGGCCATTTTCACCTGGTTCACGATCTTAGAAAATTGTCGCCAACTACAAATACAAAGTCAGTAGAATTTATCCTGTAAGGACCTTGAATTCAGCAAATGTCCTGACAATCCATCAAATAGTTATCAAGCTATTTTCGTTAAAACCAAAAATGTCAACCTGCTGCTGACGCTACAGGAAACGTAAGGGGATCCCCAAAGTCTTAAGGATTCATGAATGTCCATAGTTTTTGAGATATTTCATTGGACTGACAGGGCTTGCCAAATAATGCATAAAGAGAATACCAAATCAACCTCAATCCTCAACGCACAATATGTGATATATATGAGATAGCTAGCAAGCAACCATCAACAAAAAGACCTAAACATCTACAGGAATTCAAAACCTGATCAAAAGAAAATCAAAGCAAAAAACAGCTGCGGTAGACACACCTTTTACTGATTTACCAATAACTGATTTCTGGAAAGTGCAGAGCAAAAACACCACTTCTGTGACTCAGATGATCAATCAGACATGAAGACGAAATATGAATCATCTCATGTATATTTGAATAATAAACAGTAAATGGTGGATTGCAGTCCAAAGCCCCACAAACCCTTGATACACCCCAAAGACATTTTCACATATTTTGCCTGATGAGATCTCTTCATCAGGACTGTTTAGGTGTGTACATACATGCTGGGATTGTCAGTTAGTTTCCTTGCATCAATGCTGGTGGCCTGACCATGAACTACAAGGCTGTGATAGCTGCATGTCACTCCACGCCCCTCGCCCATCATTTCCTGCAACATCTACATGCTATGATGACCTGCTCCCCTAAGCTTTACATCTCTCCTCCCCTTGTTGTTGGCCAGACTGAATGAGGGCAGATAAGATGGCACAGGATCGTGGGTGAGGAGAGATAGGTGCTACTTCAGGTCAGGGATATTTTGTGGGTGCGTGCCTGATGAGTTTATGTGCATCTCTGTCTATGAATGACTTCAAACATGGGAAGTTGTATCAGTAATGCAATGACTGAACCTGAGTACACATTACAAGTCTACATTTGTGGTGGAAATGGGTGTGTGTAACATGTGTGTTTGTTGTGAACACAAAGCTCGCCTCAGCTGTGTGAAGTACGTCAGCAGAGGCCTGGCATGACTCTGGATCAAAGAAGATTATTAATATCCTCATAAAGGAACTTCTTTCTTTTAAAGTGAGTGTGTGTAAGAGACACCCTCTGTTAGAGAAAGAGAGTGAGAGATGTGTGTGTGTGTGTGTGTGTGTGTTTGTGCGCATGTTTGCCCTGATGCCACTGTGACCCAGACCTAGATAAGCGTCTGCTAGATGATGAGCTTATGTAATTAATTTCATCGTACAGCTGAGACAAATAGTTGATCGGCAGAAAATGAAGGTGAAATACATTTTTGATAATAGATCCGTTGTTTTAATTGTTTAATCAGCAAATAAATACATGGTTTCTGCTTCTGAAGTGTGAGGCTTTTCCCTGTTTTACATGATGGCAAATTGTATATTTGGACCAAATGATTAATCTCCCGATCAACATGATGAGCAATTGAATAAATTGTGTAAATGGTCACTCGTTGCAGCCCTATTTCATCGTGGATATCTTTAAGAATAATCTCGAATCAAGAGTAATTTTGTGACTCATTTTATATGCCCGCTTAATCCGTATCCCTATGTGGAGTTAAGCCCTACTGTATATCCCAGCATACACCGGGCAAAAGGCCACATCCTCAGAGCTACCGCATGCTTTATGGGTTCCTCTTTTTATGTTCCACACATCTGTTTGCTGGAATTTAATATGCAGGTGTTTGGGAATCTCAGCACCTTCTAGCAGCACGTTCCCAGCAGCCCCTGGGGTGGCCGCACCGTTGGTATCACCTAATTGACGGCTTTTTTTTTGCTGCCGGTGACGTCGCTCCAATAGCATCACGCCATGAAATAAGCCCCCACTCCCCCCACTCCAATTCGCATGCACTTTACAGAGCCACTGCGTTGCACTCCTGTCCGCTGCAGCCACTCACGCGGGGGGGGGGGGGGGGGGAGGCATCACGCCGAAACCCCCGTGCATCTCCCCTTGCAAGACACAACTACACACACGCACAATCGGGAAACAATGCTCCAACAAATTCAAGCAAAGTTACATAATCAAACACCAGAGAGTGAGAGGCTCCCAATAAATGCTAATGGGAGGTGTTTTCTCCTTATCGCTGCTGCAAAGGGGGGGCAATGATATTAGCTGTCACATGTGTCACACCACATTTTGCATCCCCCAGTCAAAAGAAAAGAGGCCATTAGTGGTAAAATAGTAAATATGGCATGCAGGTGAAGAACTGCAGAATACTATGGATGCAAACGTTGCTGGAAACCGCCGTTAGGAAGTCAAGTGGGCGTCCTCCTCGTCCAGATACCCAGTCTGAGTCCTCACGTAAATGGCAACTTCCCCACACTCCAGAGTAGCCGCTCGTGTGCTGAAAACACACGCCTTTTTTTGTGCCATATGTGCGCACAGTCTATAACCACCGACGCACCGGCAGCAAAGCCGGCGTCACGCGGAGATGGAGCCGCTGCCAACAAACCGAACCCCGGCAAACAAACACTACACTCTCACTGCACGTCGAACAGTCGTCAACCGCCGCTGCCGCCGCCCCGCTTACCTCCGATGGTGACCCGTTCTGTCTTTCTTCCCCTTCGGCCTCCTTTTTCTGGCCTGAATGGCCATCACTGCCGGGTTGAGGTTACGTTTAACCACGGGCATGACCGACGTCCGAGTCCAGGGAAGGGTGTAGGAGGGATGGGGGGGAGAGAACAAACACACATCATTAAGGCTCCGAATCTGGCAACACGGCGTCGTTTAGCGTGCCCCGGTAGGTTAGCTACAGGCGTAACTTTCGACACCTTTTATTTTAAATGCATCCGACAGTGTGGGAGCTTTGTCAAGTTGAGGGCTGGGGGATACGCACCTTTCCTGGAGCTCATGTTTCCTCCTCTTCCCCTCAGCAGGAGCGGGCAGAGCTCAGCGGCAGCAGCCGGATTCTCTCTCTCCCTCTCTCTCTCTAACTCTCGCTCACACAAAACACACACTAACCTTTACTTTTAGAGGACACGCGCTCCCTCTGGTGGCAGTCGCGGGTAGTTCTGCGTGGATCTGCGCCACAAAAATCATACACAGAATATCACATTTCACGTTCAAGTTTAACAGCACAATTTAATTGTATTGAAAAGACGAAAATGTGAGAAAATAAAATGTAAAATGTGTTTTAAAACATATGAATATAATAAACTTAGTGTTACTTTACAATTATTGATAGCCAATGGTCAATTTATGATTTGCATTTTTTTTATTTAGTCAGCATTCAGAGCTATGAATAGAGGTAATACTGAACTTCATTCAAAAGCATGATCTGAGCATGTGTTAAGTACAAAGTATGTAGCCCTATATTAATATATTTATCATTTGGTGTCAGATACACACATTCAATACTGAAGGCAATACCTGATGCAATAAAGTCATCTAAAGTAAAACATTATTTATGTGTGAGAAACCCTGGGGAATCCCAGCTACCTTCCCAGCTACGTATTTATAGCTTTCCTACAGGCAAGTGAAAATTGGACTTACTTGGACTTAAAATGTGTATGAGTGACCACGCATAGCTCCCTCAAAATTCTGAAATCACAATATATTTCATACCAGAATGCCGAGATACACATATGTTAATACAATAATCTATTTTTTTTTAAATCAGGTAAAAGAATGGCCAGTAATAAGTCTGTCCCCTCCAACTCTTGCAAACAGTGTATATTATTTTTAAATCTTTATGAGAAAATGTGGTCTGACCTCCAGTAACTCTCTCTCTCTCTCTCTCTCTCTCTCTCTCTCTCTCTCTCTCTCTCTCTCTCTCTCTCTCTCTCTCTCTCTGTTTGCAATTAGAAGTCATGAGGTGTAACCACAAATGGCTTCAGGTTGAAAATGTATCTTAGTGAAACTTACCTAACAAGGAACAAGGGAGGCAGTCACAGGCTCAATAATTAAATAAATTAATTATGTATTCACTTCAGATCATCCACTGTTTAGCATTGCGTATTAAATTGTATTTCACAATGTAAACTGTCTTTGAAATGGGATATTGACAAAATGGAGGATCATCAGTGAGCACTCTTCTTATCTGCCAAAGTTTTGGTCTAAATTCATTTTTAACAGCTCCATCTGCGTACTAGGCTAATTAGCAGCAGTTGACAACTATGAAAGTATAGAATACTTTGATATTAGTGTTTTGAAAGCAAAACAAAAGCTCTCAAGGGACCAAATCTGTTCAAAATATTACAAAGAAAATATACATTCCAAAGGAACTGTACTTTAGGGCTGAAATTATGATTTTCGAGCAATTAACCTGGTGATTATTTTATTTAATTATTAAATTGTGCATTGTTTTTTATTTTTTAAATGTGGGATTATAAATTCCCGATACCCAGTACAATGTCTTCCTTGTTTTATTTGAACAAGGTTAAAATCAGATAATCTAATTTGCGGAGGTTTAATTGAGGATTGAAATATTACTCATTGGCAGCTATTAATCAGAAACTATGACTAAACAATTGTCAGTGGCTGATATTTCAATAATATCAATTAATCATTACAACTCCACTATTAATAGGCTAATTCATTATGGCAAATAGACAAATAATACTAAAGTAATAATAACAAAAGAATGAGACTTAGGACAGCAACAGTGTAGTACAATTCTTCCAATAATGTCATGTATTAGTTTAGTTAGCACACCCACCAACACGTACTTACATGAGCTACCTTGTCAGTTATTGTTATTGACCAGAAATGTAGAACATGGCATCAGATCTGTGACATGCCATACCGTCCGCACAGTGAAAAGGCACCGCTGGGATTCGAACCCAGGATCTCCTGTTTACTAGACAGGCGCTTTAACCATCTAAGCCACGGCGCCGATTCTGGTTGCACGCAACAAACATAAATTGAGATAATGAAGTAGTGGTGTGCTTTAATTGATAAAATGACACCCGGTGAGCTATTTGGTTACAATTTGTGTGTATTATTAAATTCTATTTTTGTGCATTCATCTGACATCTGAAGTCATCTGAATGGTTTCCAGTCTGGTAATCTGGTGATTAAATAAACTTATTTATCAGGTGAAGCCAGCAGGTACATAGTACATGTAGAGATGTACAAAACAGCCTCTTGGACCCATGCCCTAAAATGTACAGGAAGACAGCCATTTTGCATTTTATATGAAAATTGAAGCGATTTTTCGCCTTTTTCATGCAGTATATTTTAACAAACTCCTCCTACAGGGTTGTTCTGATTACTACCAACCTTTGTGAGCCTGTTCCAGAGGCCTCAACGATGAAAAATCATCAGAAGGTCTTACATAAGTCAAAGGGCGTGGCCAGGACGACGCCACAAACACGAATGAATGTCATGCTTCGCAACACTCTAAACTGATATAACTTCAGTGTCCATTGTCCGATCTGGTTCAAACTTCTCACGCTTGATGAAAGCCCCCCCCCCCCTGAACGTGTCTGCACTACAATTTTGACACACAATCAGAGCGCCACCTAATGGCGACATGAAATGTCACGTTTTTACACTTGTATAAATAAGGTCCCAGTGTCGTGGGACTTTGCACCCCAGTCGAGCATGATGACTTCAATCGTCTGATACGGTGATTGACACGACGATTCAGGCAAGGGACGACCGGCTGTGTGGCGGTGGCCGGGGACGATCTTTTTTATTTACCCATACCCATATAAATATCCTTATGTTGATTATCTAATGGCTGCTAAGTGGCGCCTGCTGTCTTGGTTAATTGGTGAATAATAACAAAAAAATATTTTCGATTTGATGTTTCCTGTTGCAACAATATCAGTCAGGATATTTTATTACTAGTGAAGTTATTACATTATTGGGTTTTATTACATTAACAATTGAGTTAAGTGTGTTATTACATTTTCAGGAATTATTACATTATAGGGTGCTACATGGCAAGCTTAACGTCAAAGGCATGAAAAAGTATGTCAGTGTTATCCAGTTCATTTTCAGGTTTATTTATCATTAATAAAAAATAGTTTTGTGGACATAAAGTGATTGTGGAGGAGAGAAATGTAAAAGTATATGTTTCAAATTGAAAAGACCTTTTTTGGGGGGGGTTTTATTGAAAAGACCTTAAAAACATCAGTGTCAAAAAGTATACAATGCTATAGTTTTAACGATTACATTTTATATTCACAGGTGAAATATCAGGTGTGTTGCTGGGAGACAAGGGCTATGCATGCCAGACGTTCTTACTTACTCCCCTTGCGGACCCACAGACAGCAGAACAGCAGGCCTATAACCGGGAACATGCTAGAACACGGGCCCGAATTGAAATGACATTCGGCCTCCTGAAGTCCCGTTTTCAGTGCCTGCACCACCTCAGGGTCACACCAGACAGGGCATGTGACATAATGGTTGCCTGCACCGTTCTGCACAACATTGCCTGTCTCAGGAAGGAAAGGGCCCCCACAGTGCAAGCAGAAGTGGACTGGGACAACGCTGGACTGCATGATGACATCAATGGGAGGCTGGTCAGGGAACAGTACATTAGAAATTATTTTAGTTGATTTTGTTTGTGGATGAAGCCCATTCTTTTGGCCATTTGATTTTCCCTTTGAACACTGAAATAAATACACAGGACAACTTACAATTGTGTTTGTATTTTCTGTAGTCAATCACCCAGCTTGGGAGAGAGAGATAAGAGAGAGAAAAAAAGTGATTAGTACATTGTGATACAGTCATGCTTAAAGTGTGCTCTGAAATAGCTTACTTCTCTTTCTAGTTTAAGGATTTCAAGATCCAGTTTCCGTAGTGTCCTCCTTTTTATTTCAATGTCCAGATCGACTTCCTGTAGCTTTCGTCTTTGTACATTGATTTTGAGATCTGCCAGCTCTATCTGCCTTTTCAGGTGAGTAGCATAAAGCTACCTGACAGTGTGTGAATCCCCCCCCATGAGCACTACATCACTGACACCTTGGTTTTTATGGACTAAATTAGTATTACCACAAGATTGACATGATACCTCAAGCCCTCTGGAGTCCACCGACAGGGTCTCCTCATCATCTGCTGCAGCAGAAGTGCCTTCCCCCTGTCACACACACATAAATTAGAACTTGTAGGCTATTTAGAGAATATGCCAAGCCTATGCTTTTGGTGAAAAATACTCTCTGGTGGCTCCAGCAGGGTGACAATGTTGCCAGACACTGCAAGGTAAGCCAGTTTGTACAGTTCACAAACCCTATTAAATGGTCGATTGTGTTCCATGTACACACACAGTGTAATAACGTACCTTGTATGAAGGAGGCAGTTGCTGAAGGTGGGACAGAGTCTGTGGCTGTCCCCCCTATGATCCCTTCCATCACAGGCCTCCCTCGGTTAAGGTTATGCACTAATAATGTTAAACCTAGGAGATCTAAACAAAAACATTGTCTCATGGTAAGGAATGGATATATTATCAGCTGCCGCCAAGCAGCGTATGCCTAATGATGATGCCTGAATAGTTTAATTATTTCTCTTGGTCTTTTAATGGATTCGTTATAAATTTATGCTGATGGTTTATATGCTCTGCGCAGTGCGCTGTGTTTTTTGTTTTTGAAAATGTTGGCTAAGGCTATACTGTGCGTTTATGATGTTTTATAGCATTTGTTGTATAGTTTAATGTAGCCTATGAATTATGCGTTGTGTAGGCCTATGTTTTGAGTCAGTGTGTTCTGTCTAAAATGCGGTGCGATAGGGTTGTCTTAAGCCTGTTTTGACACCCATGTCAGAAGCATCAATAATTAAGTTTTATTTTGTTTATTTAATTTATAACAGTTTTATATTTCACGTGTTTGTTTTCACCGTCAATTTCGGTGCAAGGCTGTACAGCAACATTTGTTACCCTAGCAAACGGTTACTTTGTTTGCTTTAGTATCAATCTGTGTGCGTTTTGCATTTTGTCGCCTTTTTTTTACACTGATGTATGTGTGTGCCTGTGCTGTGTGCCATGCAATGCTAGTATGCTGTCCTGTTACAGAGGCGTTTCAATAAAATACAATCAATTTTGTACCATTTCAAATAAAGCCTATTTTTTTATGGATTTCTGGCAAACTACCCCCCACTACAGCACCCCCAACCAAAACTCACTTCCCACGGCCCTGGCCTTCCATACCATATTAACAACTATATATTATTAAAACGTCTGTAGTTAGGCTAGGCCTATATGTACGTTGATGCAACCCAAAGTACTTGCACAAGAAGAATTAATATTATGTTTCAACTTTTAATATGCATAGGTGACCCCCCCCACATCTCTTTATTATAATTTTGCTGTAATGTTTAGACAGTTAAGTTAAATTAATATACTATATACTATATAATACTTCCATCCATGCGCCCAAAAGTCACTGTGCCTTTTCTCGGTGAAGAAGGCACCACATTCGAAATGTAGTTTACATTTCGACTACATATATGACCCACTTTCAATACAGATTCTTGTTTCCACCGGTGAAGTATTCCTTTAAGTGCATTTATGAGTCAAGCTAGCTCTATGATTGACAGGTCCCCAACCAAACGTTTGCGGTGGGCGGGCTTTAGCGGAGGATCTGTTTCCGGAACCAACCACACACACAGAAGCACACGTGTGGGAAAAACTGGCGTTCAACGCTGTTCGCACTCTTCTGAATATCACCAGACGCAGGTACATTAAATCTTTTATTTTTGGGGCGGCTAGAAACAACAACGATTGGCGTTTTATATACACCAGCTTAGCTTGACTCTCCTGCTGGCAACGCAAAGCATAGACCGCGATGTTAGCTTATAGATGACGATGCGAATGCGCTAGCGGATTTGCTAACTTTTGATAAGAATTGTGTTCATTGCGTCTTTTTCAGCGCCTGCAGCAAACCCGCGTCCTTTAAGACGTCTCTGCAAGTGTTCAGCAGCTGTGAGACAAGAAGCGTTTCCCAGATCCACCTCTGTTTCTTGCTACCTCGGCTCCACAAACAGTAAGTAGGTAGCATCGTTTTTCAAGGCCATTAATCGGTTTGTTGTCATTACTCTTGCAAACACTGCAGTGCAATACAGCTGTATTGTAAGTTGAGTTTTAGATTTCCGAGTAGATTCAAGCACAGCAGTTGCAGTATGTTACTAGTAATGGCGTATAAAACAAGATGCATCGTAGTAAAATGACATTCCTGGGTAATGTTCACTTCCACAAAGGAGGCAGACTTGCAGCTCCCCAGACCTCCAGAGTTTTAGACCCAATGTGATGTTATGACAAGGAGGACATTAAATTACGCAGCTGCAAAATGTCCAGTGACACAGTGTAATTCACATTCTTTGTGAGAACATCATGCATACCAAAATAACTAAAATTCAAAATGTAAACTGCATACAAATGAGCTTACACTTCTGAATTTGACCTTCTTTAATATTAATATGGGAATGGAAATGATTCCTCTGTTTTTAATGCTTTCCTTTTTAAACATTTGTCGTATTTGTTGGGGTTTAAAATGTTTGAGTTGATTCAAATTTTTTTTTTAATACAAAGTAGAATATTTTCATGGCATCAAATACATTAGAAAAATACCAAAAAGTATAAAAAGAATCGATAAAATCAATCAAGTTCAAGGATGGACATCAATGGTGGAATGCCCCTTTATCGATTGTGTTTGAATTACAAGACGGTTTCTCTGTCCCTGTTGTCACAGCTCGGCCCTGATGGCTGAGTCTGAGCCTCTCCCTGTCCACGTCGGAGAAAAGAGAGTCTGCCCAGAGGTTGAAGGGGAAGACGCGCCGTCAAAGAAACCCAGAGTTGAGAAGGATCCCAAGAATGGAGGACCTCCCCCCGAAGCTGAGGAGGAAGAGCCTGCGGGCGCAGGAAGTGATGGAGAGGAGGATGGCGAAACCTTTGCTGATATGATGAAGCATGGCCTCACCGAGTTGGATGTCGGCATCCTGAAGTATGTCAGTGACCACGAGGGCTTCTCGGGCATCCTGAAGGAAAGGTTCGTCCTCTGGAGTCATTCATTCCATAAGTTGTTTCATTTTGGATTGTTTAACAGATGATTTCTTGCGGTTTGTTCTCAGATATTCTGATTTTGTGGTGCATGAAATCAACAAACAAGGCAAGATCGTGCATTTAGATGACCTCTCTATCCCTGCAGAGCCTGAGGTAAGATATTGGATTAAATATCAATAGGATTTTATATATATATAAAAAAAAAAAAAATTCACACTCAGTTGATCGTGGTGAATTTCCATGATCGATTGTGAATTATTGTCACAAGTGACATGAAAAAGCTGTAGAGCTTGCTGTCAAGGTTGAGAAGTATTTTTTTTAAATGCAGGAATCGTCATAAGGAAGAACTGACTCACAACATTTATACATTTAACCACATTTTCATGATAATCTGGGTGACGTCAGCAATCAAAATTATTTTGGCTATGATGATAATCACATGTAAATTCCACACTGTCCCAAGCGTATTTCTCCATTATATTATCATTGAGATTGTACTATGACTCATCTAGAAGTTGACTGTAAGGGAAAACCAGCATTTCAAATGTGGCATTGTTACATATGGACTTGGTGCTAAAAATGTTTGCAAGTGTGATAATGATACTGTTAGCAAAACAGACATTAAAGGAAACCTTTGTAGAAAGCAACCTTCACATCATTCTAATTTAGGAAGTCCCAGAGGCTCTACCACAGCCAGAGGAGTCTGACGTACTGACTGAAGAGCAGAAGAAGCAACTTGGGCAGCTGCAGCTCTTCAAGAATAAAGAGGACAATGTCTCCATTGAGGTGAGTTTACACTCCCTAGCTCCGTTTTATGGTGTGTAAACTCATTGGGAGTTTTGCGTAATGTCTTTACTCCTCTTTAAACATCTGTAGGTGATGGATGATACTAAAGAGAGGCGGACACTGGTCCACAAAGCCATCAAGACTCAGTATCCTGGGCTGGAGACAAAGACAGAAGAGAAGGAAGGGCGCAAGTTCATAGTGGCCTACCATGTTGCAGGGAAGAAAGCTCTAGCAGGTATGTGGAGAGGAGACTGGACCAGATGTCAGCCTTAAAATACCTGGACAGAGTTTTTTTTTTTTACCAGTATATTAGTTCAGAGAAGAGGACTTGTTACATGTCTACCGTCAGCTTATCTGCTGCATTACACCTGGTCTCCAGAGCAGTAAAATATGTTGCATGCACTTGTGCATGTGCATGATTAAGACACTTGCATGATTCTGCCCTGATTTGTTCTCTCAGTTGTGTTAAAAGGATTTTTTTTTTTTCATCCCGATTGATTTTATTATTCAATGGAATGCTGATTTCTAGATTTTTGACATGGTTTGTTCAGAATGGACGCTTAAAAGACCATAAGGAAAGCAGAGATTCAGTGTGGTGGTGCCTTGAAAAACCCTGCGGCCTTGTTGCATAAACCATTAAAATACCACGCTCCACTCTCAGGCCCATGCATGAGATCTCACCCCTGACAACTCGCCCCACAGTCTTAAACATCTCTTTTTAGTAACATTATTCTATCCTCCTTTTGCTCTTCTCTGGCTGATAGAAGTCAAAGCAACTGCAGGTAAGAAGCTATTCTCCTCTCAGCACAGAGGGAGTGGTTAAAAGCCACATAGAGTTGGGCATTTGTTACTACATGTGGTTGAAATACTTGGCTTTTTCTTTTTTTTTTTCTTTTGTAAAAACTTAATTGCATTATTTGTTTACAATCACAAAGTAGTTCCCTTTACAGGTAACATGTGAAAGTCCAAAATCTGTTTTGCTTTAACTGTAACGTTGTTATTTTTATATATGTGAATTATTTAGTTGTAGTAACAATGCTTACTCTATTTCAGTGCAACATTTTTTTTCTGTGTCCATAAAAGCTCCAAGGAAACACTTCTGGCCCAAAAACCGTGGCAGTTTCTGCCACTTTGTCCTGTACAAGGAGAACAAGGACACCATGGATGCTATCAATGTGCTTTCAAAGTTTCTCAGGTATGAATGTCGTACTTTTAAATATTATCATCACTTAATAATAAGAGAAAGCGTGACATTTTACTTCAGTAACCTCATTTGTGCAATAATGTGTCTTTCTAGGCTTAGACCCAACATGTTTTCCTACATGGGAACCAAGGATAAGAGAGCCATCACCGTGCAGGAGATTGCAGTGCTCAAGTGAGTGTGTAATGGTTTAAACAAATCACACCCTCAATTACTGTGTATTCATTCCCAAATTGTCTGTGGATGATTGCATATAGGTGGTATGTGCTGCACCTTGTTACTGCGTGAGGTGTTTCTGCTCTTCCTTGTGTTGAATCAGCTTATTGTACAGGAGCAGCGATTAAATAAACCCTTTCCCTGTCCCCTCAGGATCACAGCAGAGAGGTTAGCTCACCTCAACAAGTGCCTCATGAACCTCAAGCTGGGAAATTTTTGCTACAAAAACCACCCTCTCAAGCTGGGAGAGCTGCAGGGAAACCACTTCACTGTTGTCATCAGGTCAGCGGATGTTATTTATGTAGACATGTTCAATGATAACGATTTCTCCATGCATTGTAGACTATTTAGCAATTCAAATGTCACCAGAAGTTAAAGTAAAAGTTTTTTTATTATTATACAAGAATTTGATTTGATGGCATATTAGCAGGATCATTTTAGGATCATGTTTGGATTTGCCCGTTCATTTATTAATTAAATAATCATGAAAAAAAATGGTGTTGTGTGTTATCAGGAACATCTCAGGGACAGATGAGCAGGTCAGTCAGGCCTTGTCATCCCTCAAACAGACAGGCTTCATCAACTACTATGGTATGCAGCGCTTTGGCACCACAGCTGTGCCGACACAACAAGTGGGCAGGTACGGTCATAACATTGGGAGATATTGACATACGCTGTGATTATGACATGACTCAAGGGTTGTTTCCTTCTTTTGGTTGGAACAGGGCTATCTTGAAAAATAACTGGAAAGAGGTGGTGGATTTAATTCTAAAGCCTCGTCCCGGAGGTAATTCTTTTTTTTTTATTTCTCCGCACTCTTTTCATTTCAGTGGTTAAAAAATATGTTAAACCTTCCTCCATCTTTACTGCTTTCCTCAGCGGAGAAAGAATTCCTGGTTCGCTGCAGGGAGGAGTGGGCAAAGACTCAGGACCCGGAGGCGGCCCTAAAAAAGCTGCCCAACAAGCGCTGCGTGGAGGGCCAGCTGCTGCGAGGCCTGTCTATGTATGGCATGAAGAACATCGTCACAGCTTTTGGACTGGTTGGTTTTTTTAATAATAAAGCCAAGACATGGGCGAGACATACAGAACATAAATGAAGTAATGCAGCCAGTCAACAATCAAAGTACAACTGTTGCACTGGGCAGGTGCTAGTTGGAAATATGTGTTGGCCAGTTCAAACAGAAGTAGAGTCTTTTGAGTTAACCTCCAAGAACATACATCACGTTCACTAACGATTCATTTACATCCAAAGAGGATTCCGTGCTATTTTTTTTCCTGCAGATTTTGGAGCATTTGTTCTTTTTTCAGATCCCTCGTAACAACCGTCTGATGTACATCCACAGCTACCAGAGCGTGGTGTGGAACACCATGGTGAGCCGGAGAATCGATGCCTTTGGCCTGAAGGCTGTGGAGGGGGACCTTGTGCTCAAAGGAAGTAAGAAGTTCACCTTCCTACCAAGAAAAAACATAAATCTTCAAACCTCTCTTCTCAACCAAGAATTGGAAATAGTTTGACGGAATAGTTATACGAAAAAAGATGGATTATTTTGCAATTCTTCTGTCACAGAAGTTAAGTGACCAAATGTTGCTACCCTGATAAAATCTACAGGCGGAAAAAAAAAAAACATCATTTGTAATATTTAAAAAGACTATAACTTAACGTGATCATGTGAAATGCTGTTAATATCATTGGATTTAATTTATTTAACGTTATGACCCTTAAAAGTGTCACTCAGAGTTTCAGGCTCACGATGTTGAAAAGGAAATGCTGCCTACTGACGTTGTCTTTGTCCGTAACCTCATGAAGCTACAGCACACGTGCTGTCTGCAGAGGATGCTGAGAGCTGCCCCATCCATGACGTTGTTATGCCACTTCCTGGGTTTGATGTCATCTACCCCTCTCATCACGGTAAGAAGTGGCACACTGGGATTTTTGACCTAATTTATTTGCACGTTACATGAAAAGATAACTGTGGAAAAATAACACTGGAGGTAAGATGAGAAAATCCCGTATTCTAATTATTTTCTTTACTACATATGTGACAATAAAGCAGACGTACAACATAGGGCTTTTAATCCGCATAAATGGACAAAAATGCAAGTAGAAAGCTCGATGTAAAAAAAACAACAAAATTGTGGTTTATCAAACCAAAATTAATTTTCAATTAGTAAGCGTACTACTTGGAAATTGAAAGGCAGGTTCAGCCCTGAGCTTGTAATTGACTGTAATGCTTTGTCTTTCTGTCAGTGGGTAAAGGTTACAGAGAGATGCTCACTGCAGATGGGTTGGACATCGACAACATGAGACACAAAGTGAGGGATTACTCTCTGGCTGGAGCCTACAGACGAATTCTCATCAGACCCAGTGATGTCAGCTGGTGAGCAGCAAAATAAACACAATATATCATGTGTATAATGGTGTAGCACTGTTGTAGAAAGCCCTTTATGCTGTAAAACCAACCATATTGTAATTAGTTAATGCATGCTGCAGTTATCTGAAAGCTTTATATGAATTATTCTATCATACTGTGATGCCTCCAACCTTGTGTGTTGTGGTATTTCTGCCTGTTTTCTGCAGGGAGGTGATTCAGTACGACGACCCCAGGATCTCCCTGGTATATAGTGATTTTGAGAAACTGGAGAACAAGCCCACTCCTGTCTTCAACACAGGTAAAGTTCTCTTTAGGATGTTTTTGGTGTGTTTTTAAACACTGAACTTGCCTGTGGACAAAAAATAAATAAACTTTTTTCTCTGATAGTGGAGTGATTTAGGTAAAGCAACTTTCTGGTTTTAATAGGCTGGACTATATTGCCATTGCAGGACTGAATTTAAATTAGGACACAGTTGCATCATTGATCAAACATTATCATACATACAAAACATAGTAGATCACGTTCAACTGAGTTTTTGTCCCTGTGGAATCTACATCGCTTGAGTTCGATTTTTTTATTTTATTATTTTTTGGCCACAGGGCAGCACTGACATATGACCTTCTGAAGTTTATTTGGGGAACGTGTTGGCAAACAGTTGCTTATTTACACATTCAGCAGAGCAGACATGGAGAATCCGTTGCTGAGAATATGCTTCTCTTGTAAAGAAAGGGAAGGAAAAACATTTTTGTTGAGCAGACGTCCTGAAAATCATCAAACTACTTGACCTTGTGCTGCAAATGGTCTTGTTACTCATATTTAAATACACAAATGCAAATACACTGGTAGGTTCCCTGCTTTTTAATTTTTATGTGAAAAAATGTTTTTAAACATACCAATGTTGTACCACATTTCCCCATGTTGATGAGTGTAGCATAAGCTTCAGGGATATGTAAGATGCATATAGTTATGATGCATGACTGCGGATTTTGTTGGCTTCTCATAAGATGGGAGAGTTTTTGACAGCCGTCTTTGCACACTCCAATAACTCCAATGACTCCAATAACAGTATTTTTCTCTCCTTCCCCCGGCAGAGGGGAAGTATCGGGCTCTGCGGATGGAGTTCTCCCTGCCTCCCTCGACCTACGCCACCATGGCGATCAGAGAGGTCCTCAAGCTGGACACGAGCATAAAGAAACAGACGCAGCTCAACACCACCTGGTTCAACTGAAACCAAGACACACTCCGGCACAAACTGGACTGCTGCTGCAGACTGCAAAGCACCTGTCTACTGTGGCTACCTACTGTTGTGGCTGGTTTTAAGTGAGAGAGAGAGATTGTGTGTGTGTGTGAGAGAGAGAGATTGGGTTCTCTGAATCCAAAAGTGTATGTCTTTGAAGTACAAAGAACAATGATGTATTATTCAACTTTATTTTTATGTTTTTACTTGCTGTGCTGCGTTGATTCAGCATATTTTGACAATGATTTAAGTAGGCTTCGTGCCGTCTCCTACGGTATTCCCCGCTGCACAGGGTGCTCAGCATGCCCCTTTTGTACAGAAATATGAGTTTGTTTGTCTGGTTTCTTTTTTTAACTTTTGAGGTGAAAGTGTGAATTGAAAAGACAAAATTAAAAATGTTGAGTTTATAGTGTGCACTCTGTCTTTGATTGTATGTCGTGAAGACACAAGTATCTTGTGTGCATATGCTGTTGATTTCATCATTTTCAATATTCTTCACAGCACTCGAGAAGCCATTTTTGTTACTCTAATGTATACTATAACTAAACTATAATGGTGCTAAAGTTTTGCATCTCTCACATGAGTGTTTAACTACACAAAGACGGCCTCCTACTACTGGCCATCAGATATGAGTGTGCTTCCAATTAAGGATGTGAAATGTATTCTGGGCTCTTATCAGTGTGCTGCTGACCATCTGGCACTGGCATATACCAGCTGGCAGGATACAGCTACCCTCTCAAACTAAATGCTGTTACTAATCATATCATTCACCCTGGGGCTATGTCTGCCCTCCTAGGCTTGGCTCATTTACTGCTTTTATGTTTTGTTACTGGTTGTAGCATCTAGAGAGATCAGATCCAAACAAATATATAATAAGACAAAGTTGCAAAAAGAAACTGGGAGACAGATTATCCTTTTTTTTTTTTTTTACATCCCACTTTATTCAAATGTAGCTTTTCCCCCCTATTCCCCTACAATTAACAAGTAATTATTATCATTCATTGACAATTAAAGCTCTTCAGAATCTGGATATTGGCTCAGTTTGTCCTGAATTTGTCTGTGTGGCTTTTCATGAGAGAGGCACTACAGTTAAGAGGCTGAATGTGCAAATGTAAAACTGTTAGTCTAATCTGTCTGTGCTGAACAAAAGGCCCACAGAGGCAGGTGTAGCCTCCAGTCACTGAGAGGTTAAATTAACATGTTACAACCATTTACAATGGTGAGTTCAAGCACTAAAACACATGTTAATGCACAATCAAATACAACACCTTTGAAATGATTGGAGAATTTGTAACATTTTAAAATCTACTTATGTTATGTAATGTGGTAATGATGATTTTTTGGGGGGGGTTTTGACTTTAACATGAAGAATCACTAACCTCTGCAGACTGTATATGTGACAAAATCTAAGCTCAAAGGTCCAATTAGTTTCCTCTTCATCGAACAAAATCCAGAAAAGCTGCTAAGTGGACATTTTAATTCAGGTTATTTTGTTATACTGTGAACAAGTAAATACTGGGTAAAATAAGTAAAGATCATTTAGAATAAATTAATTAAAAAAATAAACAATTCACTCCCAATGAGCTGCTAAATGCTAAATATTATTGACGACGGTGGGATCTATACTAAATATGAAGGACCCATCTGCATTTTCTCAAGGCAGGTGCAGGGCACTATTACCACTGTTAAGAGGCACACAGTTGTCATAGAAAATCTGGAATGAGCTGCCAACATAAGTTACCCTCTTCAGGAAGTCTTCCAGCTGCTGCACCGTCATCTCCTGAACCCTATTATCCTCCCTGTCGTTGAGCCCATAACCTGCAAACGCAGGAAACCTGGAGCGTTCTGAGTACGGTGCATTGTGGTCAAAATCAACGCAGCAGTAGGCCGACCAGAGGTAGGTGGGGATGCCCAGGCGGTCGATCATGTGGCGGCGGATCATCTGCCCCGAGGTGGTGACCCCGGTGACCACATAGGCGGTGCCTCGACAGTAGTTGTTGAGCCGCCTGCGAATGGTGTGCTTGTGCTGGTTCCATGAGCCAATGTTGAACTCTCGGACCTGAGGGACCACGTTTGTCAGGGTGTACGTGGCCGCTTTGTCATCAGGGTGGGCCTGGTGCTCGTCTGGGTTCAGCTGACCACGTTCAAAGATGACAGTGTTGGAGTAGTCGTCGAGCACAGCCTGAGCGTCCTCGAAACTCTTGTGCACGTATTCTGTAGGAAGCTGCTGCATCTCCCGTGAGTCAGTCACTGTGGAAAGCTGTCAGGATAAACATGATCAAAAACTGAAAATGGTAAAGTCAGTACCAGATAAGACTGATTGCCAAAGCATCTTTCCATATTTTCCTATGAGATGTGTTTTTTAAAAATGTGAATATCCTACCTGTGGCTCATACATCCAAGGCACATCAACCTTCTTGGAGCCGTCCGAGCGCTTGAAGGTGTACGCCGAATAAACAGGGATGTGATTGTCTGTGTCGTACAGGGTGACAAATCGCGGGTTGCCCTCGTAGAACTGGCAGATCTTTTTAAAAGGCAGCTGGTCGAGCCCTCGAGGCAGCGTCCCCATGTACAGGAACTGTTTACACTCAGGCGAGAGGTGTTCCTGCAGCTCTGCTGCTGCCATCACAAGGACAAGAAGGAAGATGAGGGTTTGATCTGCTCTGTTGGAGACAATCATGCCGAACGGTGCAGTTTCCACAGTGAATGCGATTGAAATGTTGTACGGCTGTGTGGACGTTGCTTCCTCATACCATCCCAGGCATAAAATGCAAATTCTTATCATGTTCACTTTACAAGTAGCCAAGCTCTTGCCACGTTTGAAATTCCATAAGTGGCCATCACAGTTCCAGAGATCCTAAAAGTCCTTCACAACCACACAGGAGCTTTGAGCAATTCTGTCTGACCAGTGTTCTCCAAACAAAACCGAACAGCAGGGAAAGGGAAATATCAATCAAAAAGAAGACAACAAAAACACAGACAGCAGGCCCTTCTCCCCCCAGCAGACATTTGACTTATGATGACTCTGTTCCATTTACACTAAGTGTTTCTGAAAGCCATTAATAAATAACACATGTGATTTCCCTGCAGCAGGTCAAAATGTCAGCTGTGATAAAACGATATTCAGCCCATTACTGTCGTTTAATATGTTTAATATTTCAAAGCTTTTCATTCAGGCTTCATTGCACTAATGTTAGGTGAACTCAGAGGTTACAGCTTCCCATCTGTGCCACAAGCTCAGGCCTATGTGTCACGTACATATCCAGGATAAAAAACTTTCTGGGTGTTACTATAATTATAGCACTGCTGTTATTTCATCATCAAGTTAATTAGGATACAGTTGGTATCTGTTTTAAGCCCCAGGAACCACACAGTCATAACAATTGTAATGAGGTCTCTTAAAACGCAATTGAATTCATCAGGACAATCCACTGATACTCCAGAGAGTATAGTATAAACTGAGTCTGCAGCCGTGCTAACATCTCCGTGAGACTGTACTTAAGCACTGCACAGTGGTGCTTAGTGGTGAGTTTCCTCCCCCTGTTGTTTCCTACTGCTCACCCGACAGTTTTCTGCTCAATGAGTTTTCTTACACTGCCTCTCTCTCTCTCTCTCTCTCTCTCTCTCTGTGTGTGTGTGTGTGTGTGTGTGTGTGCGCGCGCTCAACACCACGTTACTGTGACAGAAAAGACTGTGGAATGTTGTTGTTTGTGAAACATCTGTTTCCATAACAACAGGTTGATGGCAGTGTGACCTCTGCCCCTGTGGTAACAAACACTTCCTGTTCACCGTCAGAATAGAACAGAACACATCACCGTTTACACTGCAACCCCATGCTGAGCTACAGCATCCATCAGTTCATCCATCCATCCATCCATCCATCCATCCATCCATCCATCCTTCCATCCTTCCAAAACCTGTGGCTTAAATAAAGCAGAAGCACAAGCGTACTTCATAATTACACAAATAAAAGTCAAACTTTCACTATATCTCTATTGTCTCCAAGGTGAAGTTGAGGACATGAAGACTTCATCCATCTCACAGAGGTCATTTTCTATAATTCTATACATTTTGTTGTTAAATGTAGTAACATGATCTCATAAGGGCTCGTGGAATAAGACAACAACCGTGAACTGAAACGTCTCAGTTTTAAGTATCCTCTTATTTCATTCATGTAATGTAAAAGTTACATATTTTCCTTTAAAGCAAAAGTCTTAAATGTCAAGAGAATTTCTTAACAAAATCAAAACAAATTTGGATTTGCACATGAAAACAAGATCAACGCAAAACACTACCACTGAACTCTAAATCATGGGGGAAGATGTATATACTTTATTGAAGCTCTGATAGCAAATGTAACTATGACAACGGTTACGCCTTTTGTCTTTCCTTGCTTTAACGCAAAGACACATTTAGGAGATAAAAATAAAAACTAACTAGTAACTGATACCCATAATGCACTGAAGTAAGAACAATAACAATATTCCCCTTTAAAATGTTGTGGACTAGAAGTATAAAGTACCATAAAGAACAAGATCTCAACATTGTACTTTCTACCACATCCTCTCATTTGATAATATAATAATAAAATGTATTTAAAGTGAATGGGCGTCCTTCTTAAGGCAAGGGATGACACAGCTGTGGGTCAGATACTTCTATCCATAAACGTAGTCAGTATTGTTCTATTTTACAGTCGGTATACATACAGAATAATGGCTTAAAGGCCCCTTTAAATACATTCATGAAGGCTGCTTCACATACATTCACTCTCCTATTCTGCTGCTGTGGTCTGGCTGTGGAAGTGAGGGTTGGTAATTGTTTGTGCTCTGTGTGGGTTGTTACATTTGACCACTGTGTGTGTTTGACCACATGAGACACAACAAAAGACTGTGTGTGTGTGTGTGTGTGTGTGTGTGTGTGTGTGTGTGTGTGTGTGTGTGTGTGTGTGTGTGTGTGTGTGTGTGTGTGTGTGTGCATTGAGAATATAAGCAGCCGAGAGGATTGTGGGGGATCTGTTTGTGTCTCGGGTTTGTGTGTTTTTTGTGGGAGGGTGGAGGTCTCTCGGGAGGGGTGTGTGTTTGTGTTGTTGGGGGGGGGGGGGGGGGGGGGGTGTTTGCAGGTCTCGTAACTCTCTGCTGGGGTGGTCTGGTTTGAGAGCAAGAGAAAGGAGGGTGTTTGTGTGTGTGTGTGTGTGTGTGTGTGTGTGTGTGTGTGTGTGTGTGTGTGTGTGTGTGTGTGTGTGTGTGTGTGCAGGACATTGCTATATATTCAGACTTTAGAAGAAGACACACCTTCCTCAGCCGGCTCATTACAGAAGTAGACATCAGGAGAGAGACAGGAAGAAAAGTCACAGCGAGAAAGTGGAATGAGATGAGAGGACAGCTGCCGAATTTTGCTCCACAGTGATCATCACCCCAGCATCGCAGCATCTCAGTGGGGATTTCAAGCTGATGACATATCCTGAGGTAATTGTCTGCTGTGAGATCCAGGCCTTCATTTAGGAAAACTATGACGCAATGGTTACATGATAACATGCAGTAATACTGGAAGTAAGATCAGAATTCACAGTATGAATTATAAAAATGTAGCATAGGAACAATTTCAAATACAACAGAGAAAAGATTCACATGCTGCATTATTAGCAGCCAGAATTTCTTAAATAATCGTTTGTCAATGTACATTACATTTATTACGTTTTCTTACATTTATTGGGAGCTACTGTAGCCTGTTAGTGTGATAAACTGGTTTGTTACTGTCTTGTATGAAGGAAACTCTTTAATTTAACGGTATAAAAAAGTCAGCAAAAGTCAAGTGATATTTTGTTGTTGCATGTAAAAAGAAAAAAAGTCTGTTTATATTGGGCAGATTAGTAAAACAGTAAGGTGTCTGTTGCTACATTTTCCTTGTTGTTATAAGCTCAGCACAGTATTTACAGTATTTAGGAATCTCAACTTGTTTTGTTGTATTTTCAGAACGTCCAAGTTAACAGACTGAGGAATAAATGAGACTGAACAGGGAACCAAGAAACCAAGGAGATGGACTCACAGATGTCAGACCCAGACTTCCTCACCTCCCCCTCTCCTTCTCCCTCTCCCCTCTTCCACTGCGACTACAGCGACTGGTCTCCCTCCTTCTCCATCATCCCGTCCGTCTACCTGCTGGCCTTTCTGGGTGGTTGCCTGGGCAACGGCCTGGTGCTGTGGGCCTACTTGGACCGAGTCGACGGGAGGGGAGCTGGAAAGCTCTGTGGCATTTTCAGAACCAGTCAGCAGAGCATCAACAGCACTGGTAAACCTCACCACGGGTCATTTCCTCAGAAGAAGACAAAAAACAGTGGATCTTCTTCAGGACAAACTCCCTCCTCTCCCTCCTCCACCTCCTCCATCCCTCGTCCCTCCCGCTCACTGACAGACTCTCTGATAGCCAGCTTAGCGTTAGCTGACCTCTGCTTCCTTGTGACTCTCCCTCTGTGGGCCGTCTACACAGCCTTGGGCTACCACTGGCCTTTTGGGCAGCCCCTCTGCCAAATCAGCAGCTTTCTCACCGCGCTCAACATGTACGCAAGCGTGTTCAGCCTGAGCATGCTCAGTGTGGAGCGGTACTGGGTTCTGACTGGACGCCGGCACTCCGGCCACCATGTCCCACAGAGATTCCCCAGCAGGGCTCTGTGGACACTTGGAGGGGTGTGGGTGTTGGCGGTCATGCTGGCACTTCCTGGTTTGCTACTGCGCTCTGTCAGGGAAGTGGAGGTACACCCTGAATCTGATTATGATTGGCAGCTAGAGCCATTTCATCCTACTACTGTCTCTGGATCAGTCTTCCTCTCCTGCCAGATGGATTACTCCATGCTGATCGGAGCTGAGCTGGAGGAGACAGATCGAGAGAGGGCCGAGATGTTGTGGACGGCCGCCTTGAGTCTTAAATCAACGATAATTGGCTTCCTACTTCCTCTTGTCATCTTGCTTGTCTGCTACTGCTCATTGGCCCAGCTCCTCAGCAGACATTTTGGACGGGGCCCTCGTCCCGACCGCAGGCGCCAGCGGAGACTCCTCAGGGTCATCATCACCTTAGTGATGGCTTTCTTCCTGTGCTGGCTGCCTCTGCATGTCAATAAGACTGTGGCCATGCTGCTGGAGTTTGGTTTTGTCCCGTACTCCTGCTCTTTGGACCAGACTTTACTGGCCGCTCAGCCATACGTCACCTGTTTAGCTTATCTCAACTCCTGCCTTAACCCCCTGCTGTATGCTGCATGTGACCCGTCATTCAGGAAGAGATGCAGAGGAGCTCTTCTCAAGTTGTGCAGGACGAGCAGGAGAGGAGGAGGAGGAGGAGAGGGAAGGGAGGGAAAGAAGGATGAAGGAGAGGAAGAGAAAGAGGAAAGGAGTTCAGCTTTTCCCACAAGAACACAAGAGGAAACAGCAGATAGGACAGAGGGAGAAGATGAGAGGCTGGGATGACTGAGAGAAATGCTTGAAATGAAATCATCTAATTTCACATCGTGGGACCAGGACATCACATCATTTTGTTTGCTGCCAATAAAACAGATATGTTTTAGTTTTTTTTTTTGTATTTTTAAAGACAATCAATGATAGACCAGTTCCAATGTGGTCTAAAATTCAGACTCCGGAAGAAACTGAGTTAAGAATGTAATAAATCAACATCCTTATCAACATTCATGAGAATCAAAATCCTCTGCTTTCAATCCACACATTTCCCACAGGAAAACTGCCACCATATCCTAAAAGATAGGTGATCCTTGCCAGACCAATTTTCTCATGTCATCTGATCTGTTTCTATATTTTGTACTAATAATATACTCTGAGTTGTTTATTTTCTTGTCTTGTCACTGTTGTTTTTTTCCTATTAAAATAAGGATCATGTAAACTCACATTTGTCTGTGAAAAAATAGAGCACGTCTATAATTATGTGAACATTCTGGTTCAAATTAAGAGAAATGGGTTTATCTGGCATTTTGCTTTTTAAAATAATATGAAATAGTGTCTTCTGCAGAAGTAAGTTCCGGACCCCGTCCAGAGGGTGGCGCTCATGCACCATTCAACTGTTTGACAACCTCAATGAAACACAGAAGGGGAAAACTCTTATCACTGCAGAACGTTGTCATATGTGTGACTGGATAAATATATAACGTCAAGATGGGAACAGCATTGATTTATGATGAGGAGATGACCAAGTACAAACTACTCTGGGTTGAGTAAGTAGCCGCAAATAACGTAACGCAGGAAAGTATTACGCTGAATGTACTACAATTTAGATTACACACGACCACGACTGCGTCTTAACGCTGACGTTAACGTAAATTTCACACATTTGCATATCTCTATGATGTTCAAACGATAATTTGGTACAAGTAACGTAACGTGAGCTTAACTGTAGTTAGCCGCGTTGCCTCAGCTAATGTTAGCTAACAATATCATTTGTTTTTCTGGTATGAATGGTTAGTTCACGAAGATTATTAACTCGTGTACTCCAATATGAACTGAAGTTGCAGTTATTTGTGAAGCCGCTTGCTTTGCCTGAGAGTGTTAGTGAGTTTAGCTCCACTCGAGACTCGTGGCTGTTATGGGAAAGTCTTTTACGAAGTTTCCTAACGTAATAAAATGACCCGGATGTACCTTAGTGCTTCAACGCTTCCTTTCATATCTCCTTCAGCATAGTACACACTTGACCATCCTTTACCAAAGGAAAGGAGATACTGCTGCCCCACAATCCTTTGCAAAAGCAACATTTAAAGTGACGCCAAACTCGGCCATTCATGAAAACAAACGATATGCTCATCTTGGATATTTAACAATTACTTTCATATATTAGAATGACCCATTTAATTTGACTTTATTTGTATTTATTTATTTATTTATTTTTTACAAATAATTAAAAAACTAAAATAACAAATACAATGAAATGTAAACACAACAAACTGTCAAAACATTCTTATAAACAAAATGTATAATCAACAAACAAAAGCATCTCCATGTATCTAAATAGATCTGACCCCTTCTCCATAACTCAAACAATTAATAATTTCAAACCCTTGGATCGGAAGCCTATATTCCTTTCTTAATGGCAATTCCAACCTTGGAAATTAAATATTATTTGTGACCTGGCTGTCCACATTTCAGATTTAGTTCAATTACAAGAAGCATCATTTAAAAAAGCAATAGAAATAATTAACACGTAAACATAGCAAAAATTAACTGAACGGGTAAATTAAAAAAATATTGCACATAGTGAATATTGATATATACAGCTAGCTTTTGAGTGTTCTAGTATCGTTGACATAATTTCACATATTTAGAAGACATTCTCTTTGTTTTAGTGCCATATGTTGAGTACACATAAATCATACACCAAACAAGCTCAACCCCAGTCCCAAAAAACAACAAGTCGCTTTGGACAAAAGTGTCTGCTAAATGCCCTAAATGTATGTAATTCATATTTACACAAGTTTGTGAATTCTTAATTAAGTCTATTGCTTTTTGAAGTGTACAACTTTGTTGTCAGTTTGTTATGAGGTTTGTGCATAAAAAGCTAAAAAATAAAATGACTAAACTAATGATAAAATAACAAAGTTGAACAGATCAAACACAAATTAAGATGTGCTGTATTAAGATATAAAGTGTTCACCAGTTCATAATGTGCACATTCTAAACTCTAAATTCATTATACAATTCAAATTCAACTGTATGGAAAATCATTTTAATAGTTTCTCCCCCACAGCCCTGCATGTAAGATCGAGGTACCTGAGCGTCTGACAGTGAGTCATGAAGCTTTGGTCAAGACCGGTCTTGCTGATCGTTGTGTCTCTGTACCTGTGCGTGAGGCGACGGAGGCCGACATCCTGCTGGTTCACAGGTCAGTCCTGATGTTGACAAAGAGCACCCACCTGGTTCGGTTGGCTGGAATAAATACCTAAAGCCACTCAGCTACATGTACTTGGCTGCTCTTAACAGTAAGGAGTACTTGGAGGCAGTGAAGAAGACCCCCTATATGACTTTGGAAGACCTGAAGGAGTTCACCTTGCAGTATGGTGACGTCTACTTCCACCCAGTTAGTTCTGTCCTCCACTTGATATTCTTAAATTGTTCTTTTCTGAGTTGCAGCTGTTGTTATGTATCCATATCTATAAGTCAGCTTCACTCCTAGTCCTGGCTAACCTTTCCTCTTTCTCATTTACTGTCCTAGAACATCTATCACTGTGCCAAGCTGGCTGCAGGCGCTGCTCTCCAGCTAGTGGACAGTGTTATGACGGGGAAGGTGAGGAACGGCATGGCTCTGGTCAGGTGAGGTCATTAACCAGTTAGGAACGTAGTCCTGATATGTACCCTAATGCTACAGTGAGTGCCTCTCTTTTGTTGTTCTACTGTAGTGTTAGGGGGTTTAGCCCATTTATTGATACGTTGATAGGCATGCAATTATTTGATCATAATTCTGATCTTCTAGTAAGGGTTGAAGTCATTTGTCATTTGAAGGTAGCAAACTCTCTCAGAAATTGAAGTTTCAGTAACAGGCCTTTGTCAAGCGACTGTATATACTATACATGCAATCAAAAACCTGAGCTAGTCACTCCTTCTACAATTAATAAAAACAATTAGATGAGCAATGTGCCTCAATATCCATCGCATTCAAATAGAAACCTGAAAATAGAAATTCCTGGACGGATGATACAAAAATCAATAAGAGAACTTTGAGCTTGTTCTCTGTATGGACTAAAGGATTTATCAATTACTGCATAAAATCCTAACATACATCTCTCCCCTGTCATTGTTGACAGGCCACCAGGACACCACAGTATGCGCAGTGCTGCCAGTGGATTCTGTGTCTTCAATAATGTTGCCATAGCAGCTCGATATGCAAAGAAAGAATATGGGCTTAAAAGGTAACCTTAGATTGTTTTATTCTTGCCAGACCTATTGTATGAGTTCTGCCTCAATATACTTATTTACTTTCTTATATATTTTCAGGGTGTTGATAGTTGACTGGGATGTACATCATGGTCAAGGGGTGCAGTACTGTTTTGAAGATGATCCAAGGTGAGTCTTTCCTCACTGACTTGTTAGCTTATTTATGTGGAGGTTGCCTTCTGGCATAATACCGTCTGCATACCGTATTTTTATTCCCAGTGTGCTCTACTTCTCATGGCACCGCTACGAGCATCAGAAATTCTGGCCCCAACTTAGAGAATCAGACTACGACAGTGTTGGCAAAGAGAAAGGGGCAGGATTCAATATAAATGTACCCTGGAACAAAGTGAGTAACCACAGAAATTGCTGTTATAAGTCATGTTTGAAGGTGCTTGCATAGTTGTGTGCACATGTTGTGTGTATGAATATTTGTATAAAAGCACTCTCATTTCAGGTGGGAATGGAGAACAGTGACTACCTTTCAGTCTTCTGCCATGTCCTTCTGCCAGTTGCATACGAGGTAGGCTATTTTGGCATATTCACACCTTGCTAACAGATGCCGATGTGTTGGACATTATTTATGCCAAGAAATGATTCAATATTTGATTCTTTCTTATAGTTTAACCCAGACCTGGTCCTGGTGTGTGCAGGCTTTGACTCAGCCATCGGTGACCCAGAGGTACTGAATGTCAATAGCTTAAAATGCTCTGTTAGTATTACTGCAGATTTTTCTATGTATCCTTTTTGTGGCCGCTTTATTGGGTACACCTGTGCAATCTTTTGCAATTCAATACAACAGCTCTGCCATATATTTTTACAGGGTTTATGATGTTCAGATTTTAGTGGCGCTATCAGACATCTGTAAATTCAGTTAATTTATTACTGAGGTCATAATTTGCAATGGTTTTGTACTGGACTGCATTATGTTTCTAGTTCCTAGAGAGCTTTCTAGTCCCTGGGAGAAGTTACTGCTGTCAAAAAGGGCCTATAGTTAGTGATGATGTTGTACTGGACTTCTTTACGGTATGTATTATAATATACTGTATATTCAGTCACTGATTTCTCAAACACACACAGCGCAGCTGCTTAAATTCGTGTACCGTTTGGGAGCAAGGGATGTTTTTGGGTTGCACATCTGTCACTCAGTCACGAGGGTAGTTTGAGGGTAGGTTGATACAGATCCTTTTACGAGGGTTAGTGTCGAGGCAAAGCCAGCTTTGTACTGACCCTTGTTACTGAAGCAGTCCGATGTGAAGTGGTTAGCACACACACACAGGAACCTTTTAGCTCCTTGACAGGAGACTACCTGATCAGTATTGGCATTATAAAAGTAGATGGCAGAACAGTTTTATTGGCTTTCATTGTCAAATGTGCACCTAATAAAGTGGCTGTGTATGTAGCATTATATGCATGTGCTCCCTTACACTTAGGTCCCATTGCTCTTTTCTCTCTATATATTTATGTATGATAAAATGACTTCAGCGGTTCTTTATTTTCAGGGTGAAATGAGTGCCAGCCCCGACATCTTTGCCCACCTCACTCACCTCCTGATGAACCTCGCAGGAGGGAAACTGTGTGCTGTGCTGGAGGTCAAGCCATGGATACTTACAAACATTCATATTGCTTCCATCCTATTGGAAGAACATTTGGTTGTAAAAGGTTTTTATGCATGTTTTCCAGGGAGGATACAACTTGACTTCCCTCCCCCAGTCTGTGTGTCAGACAGTTCAAACTTTGCTTGGCGATCCTGCGCCTCGACCTGCAAACCTCAGTGGTCCCTGTACAAGGTCGGTCTAAATGTCAGTTAAACTGTGTGTGTGTGTGTGTGTGTGTGTGAGTGTGTGTGTGTTTGAGATAACAGTAGTGAATTTATTTTTCTCTTCAGTGCACTTGGGTCCCTTCACTGCGTCCGATCGGCTCACAGGCAGTACTGGTCCTGCCTCAAACATGCAGGTATAACATACACTTTATAGTTTTTGACCTATTCCTTTTACTCCACCAATTTAGAATTCAACTCCTTTAACATAGTCCTACTCGTGAGGCACGGTTTAACAAAGGAGGAAATTCAATCCAGCAGAGCCAAAGTATGACATAAAAATGAGTATGTGGTGCATTCCACAGCATGGTATGTGGAAGCAACAAATGTCCTGTTTGACACTCTCAATGTGAAATTATGTGGAAGAGGTCATGTTGATTTACATCTGTGATAAATATTTTTCTCATGAAACGGTAACTCGGACCACTAACGTGACCGATACAGTCATGTGATGGAGAGCAGATGTCGTAGATTGAGTTTAAAATAAAAATGTAGTAGTAGAGTGCAGTGCATATTGACACAGTAGGTTAGTAGTAGCAGTATGTTGCAGTACGTTAATATGCCACTTTGAACACAACCGTGATCTTTTTTTTACACACATTCTTTTCCTTGTAGAAACCTGGTGCCTACAGCGCTGCACATTTTAGTCTGAGATTGAGGTGTGTTACAATTAGCAGCTAATGTAGCCTCTATCCTCAAACAGAGATGACTTTTATATTCAATGGTTTATAACATATTTCATTACTCTTTTCTCCAGCTGAGCTGCCTGCTTCTGAAGTCAGCCCAAAGCAATTAAAGTTAGCAGAAGAAGAAGAAGGAAAAGGGCTGGAGAAGGGAGAAGAGGAGAAAAAGGAGGAGGAACAGGTGTGGCCAGAGCCTCCAAAACGTCTCAGTCCTGCTGTTTGTACTGCTGTAGTCCTCCCTAATGATGTGGCGTGCCCAGACAGATGTAAACGCTTCAGCTCAGAGGATCCAGTCATACTCGACAAACTCAGGTAACATGATTCATAGTTAGCAACTGTATTCATTATTATAGACACAGGAAGCATATCCCAGGATGATGGTGATTTCATTTGTATTTATTATACAAACATGTTTTGTTTTTTTCAACAAGTGAGAATTTCCTCAAATATTCAGATGACATTGATGCTCTCACAACCCTCTCCAGTGTCATTGCCCTCGTAGAGAGAATGGAGAAGAACGAGGTACAGTCTGGATATTGGTATTTTTGTCTTCTCTGTATGTGTGCTGTGATGTCATCTGCTTTCCAGACCTATTTGAGCTGCTAGTTGATGTAATTATATTTAATTACTGCCTCTCAGATCTGCAATGGCTTGGCGCTGGTGGGAGATGTCTCCATGGCAATGATGTGTGTTGTCCAGCATGCTGCTACTGCCCTTAGCAACCGGTATACAAATGCGGATTTAATGCATATAGTACCTGTATGTTTTAATGCACTTGAAAGTACTTTTTTCTTTACTTGGTTACTTGCAGAAACTAAGATGAGAGGGTGATACCACTCTCATATGAAACATAAACCAGGAACTATTTAGCTTAGCTTAGCATAAAGACTGGAAGTTGTTATGCTAAGCTAAGCTAACTAGCAACCATTAGCTGTTGCTTCATTTTTAATGGACGGATATGAGAATAGTATTGATCTTTTCATCTGGCTCTGTAAGAAAGTGACTAAGAATATGTCCCAGAATGTAACTATTTTTTAAAACACTGTTAAAAATTGTACTAGCTGTTTTTGTGTTTCTGGGATTTTGGGGGTCAACTTGTGCTGCGGCCTAATGAAGGGATTTCCATTTAAATAAAGTTTTCAATAGGTGATGGTTCAGACTTCACTGAGCGTGAGCAAATCAGTCTGATTTTGATACTGCCTTCTCCTCATGCAGGGTTTTGATCGTGTGTGTCGGAGATGCAGTGGTCCCAAATCAAGGCACAGAGGATGGGTGAATAGCATTTGTGTCCCTTTATTAGACTCTGTGATCAAATAAGATGAAATAAGACATTTGTCTGCAACATGATGACAGAAATGTTTCCATCTCTAGGAAAACGCTGCTGGTGCAGTTCAGCAACAAGGAGTCAGAGGAACAGACATGCAAATACCACATTCCTGTGTGTCTAAAGAAGGTATTGTGTATTACAATAATAGAAATCACAATGCAGATGATTTGTCGAGTCATGTCTTCTGTGGGCATGCAGCTAGTGCATGTGGATAGTAAATGGGCATGCATTTGCTCATCAGGAGCTAATCTAACTAATCCGTGCACCGATGGCAGAGCCTTCGGCGGCAATTCGGGGGTTGGTATCTTGCCCAAGAGCACTTCAACATGGCAATGGGGGAGCCGGCCACTGATTGGAGGACGACTCGCTCTACCTCTGAGCCACAGCCGCCCTGTGTAGCACTGTGCTGGATGCTAATTCAGTATCATTATCTAAATGGTCGAATTGTCACTCCTCATATTAAGATATTGTGGCCAAATTATGTCTAAATAAGTAATATATGTTATTGTTGTATCCTGTCACGGCATGAGATCTTAAATAATTAATATAAACGTATTTAAATTTGTATTTTTGACAACTGTAACACAGTTTTACCATTTAATGTAATGTAATGAACATAAATATTTCAGTAATATGTTGAAACAATGCTATGATGATATGTCCATGACTATTTTAAGTTTAGGGGATGAGTGTGGGCATTGGATGACGGGTGAGAACACAAATGTATTTGTTTGTCCTCCCACAGGGCTGCAGTGACGTGTCAGGATTCACCCAGGGTGTTTTGAGCCTCCTCCTGCCTCTGGGATACGAGTATGACCCCAGTCTGGTTCTGTTGGTCCGGATGGCAGATAGCGGACTGTGTGACGCTGCATGGCAACAGCTAACAGGCCTGCTGCAGGGCCTCGCACAGGGACACACACTGGTGCTCATGCAGGTAAGGAGAGGAAGAAGAGGCGGGAGTATTCTTCTTTTGCTTCATATTTAGGGAGGTTTAAATGACAGGTGGTCTACTTTAGTGGTGAGTGATTTTGTTATTTCAGGAAGGTGAGGGAGCATGTGTCAGCCCCACAGCTGCCTCTCTGCTCGGGGAAGCCGCCCCCTCTCTGGGGCAGCTTCATGCTCCTTTACCAGAGGACATGGAGGCGCTGGAGAGACTGAGACACAGGCTGCAGGCGGACTGGAAGCTACTGCAGACTACAGGTGAATTCATAACAACAGCAACATTAAACATCCAATTACATCCAGAGAGTTTAACATTACCTGTCCTATATTAATAGGAACTTTTGTCTCCTCAAAACAGAAACTGGAGGAGGTGTGGAGCACTGAAGCTGATCTTCCTGCTCTTTTCTAAAGAAATCACTTAAAGCATTGCCAATAAGATGTCTTGATACAATTTTGTATTTTTGCCATGTTTTCATCTCCAAATGGTGGATTTATCATTCACACTGTGCCATAAAAAATAAAGTATTTTTCAAAACACATAATCAGAATGAATCACAATATTGTCAACCTCACAATTGTCAAATTGATTCACAAGTCTTTTGATGCTAAGATTAGCAACTCAATATAAGCGATTAAGTATATTTGTTTAAATCAGCATTGTCTAAATACAGGCCTGTGTTATGAAATATGAGATTTTTTTCCCTCATTGATAAATCAAATTATTTTTCTGATTACTTTTACCTCAACCTATTTTGTCATTAACATGTTCTCCTTTACAGCAATTGTTGTTACCATATCATGTTTACTGTAGTAAACATGTGGTTTTGTGATAGTTAATAATATAGTTGACTTTTCTCTTTTTTCTTTTATAATTCAGCTGCACATCTTTATACATGACTACCAAAATGTTCATATTAAATAACCTTTGTGTTGTCTTTATATATTGTGGGTTGTAAATTAGTGATATGATCCAATAAAGTTTCAGTAAGTTTACAAAATAATAATAATTTTGGGTAAGTTTTTCGTGAAGTACTGTACTCCATTTTATGCTACTTTGCTCTTCTGCTTTACTTAATTTTAGAGGGAAAAATACATTTATTTCACAGCTAAAGTTACTATTACTTTTCATATTAAAGTTTTACACACAAAACACAAATAATAATAAATGAAGTTGCACTGTTAAAAGTTACTTACATATGCATAAGTGCTAATACTTTACTCTTGATACTTTAATACTGTACATTGACCTTTACTTTGGAGAATGAATTTCACTGTACTCGTTTATTGTAAAACTTCAAAAGCTAGATTGAGAGTTTTACTTCCAGTATGTATGTATGTATACGTATAGCCTATTTGATCAAATCCTTATGATGGTATGATGCTCTCTATTTTTAAGACCACACATTGAAAACCCCGTTCCTCATCTTGCCGTTAGGGGGCGCTGTGGGATGAACCGTCAGCAGACATTGAAGCAGCTTTTCCATTCACATGTGAGCCAAACGTCTGTGTTGATGTCCAACCGGCTCTGCCTCCTCCATTCTGTGGTCTGCCGGGTGAATTTGGCGTATTTCGGATCGTCGCCTCCACCGGAGCACACAAACGCATCATACTGAAAGATGTCTGGGACCGCGAACGCATCTGCGGCCCCGCAGTCCGCCAAAATGAAAAAGGACGAATCTTTCCTCGGGAAATTAGGAGGAACCCTGGCGCGGAAGAAAAAGTCTAAAGAAGGTATATTCTATTTTTTGCTTTTTTGTTATGATACGCTCTTATTGTGAAAGGCCTCGGCTTGTTTCCCTTGTTGCGGTTTCTGTCCGTGGTAATCACATGATGCGCGTGTCAAATATTCTCTTGTGGGACATCACCGGCATCCATGCACTCACGATGTACAACACAAGACCTAGTGTTTCCCCACCTCTCGACTATAAATGTAATCTGGGCCAATGTCACATTTACAGCCTCCTGATTAGAGTCACAATTTTGACATTTTGAGCCGTGCTGTAGTTTTATACGCGACAGGCGAGACAATTAAGGAGCTCTTATAAGTCCACAGGCATTCAACATGAAGTAATGGACATAAATAGAAAGTAGTCACAGGAGTGGTGACAGGAGTGCATGGTTATGAAGATAAGGGTGTGAGAGTGCGACTGTGCTCGCTGAATTGTGGATTTCAAAACGAAACTCTAATTAATTGTCCTATTTTTCCAGTTGTTACCCAAACTATTTTATGCCATACCACAGACCAGACACTGTGTCGTAAAACAGACAGCTGCCAGGTTTAACGCCTGTGTGTGTGTGTGTGTGTGTGTGTGTGTGTGTGTGTGTGTGTGTGTGTGTGTGTGTGTTTAACTGTGTGTGTGCTCACAACCATGTGTTTGTAATCTCCATTAAAGGAGGTCCGCCAGCAAGACATGGAGGTAGACTACAGTAATAAGAGCTTCATTCAATGATATTTCGTCTGAAAAAAGTAAATATTCATCATCATTTTATATAACTTATATAACTATAAACTTTAAGAATTTAAATTGTAGTCTATCCTCTGACATTGGGTGGGACAGTCATTTCTCCAATTTGTGGATTTGTTGCTCTGAGGAACATGATTTCCCAAAATGTCTGGTTTTTGTTTTCATCCTTCCTTAGAAATCAAGACTGAATATACCAACACGCGTCATCTAGGTTGTCCTATTTATGACAAAATCCGCCAAATATCCTGCTTTTTTGCCCAAAGTGGGATATGCCAACCTTTATTATTCTATTATCCTAAATCAGGAAATCTCTCACAGAAACTCTGGAAATCTGCCTCGACTTCAGTGTCAGCATAGGAGATGTAAAAGTGTGGAAGGTGATCTGTGCAGCATTTTTACTTTCTGCTACAATGTGATCATAGATACAACAAAAAATGGAACTGTTTCTTTATTCATCAACTTTCAGCTGACCTACAAAATCCCTTGGTGCTCCCCAGACCTTAATTCTGCCAGCATATGGCTGTAAGTCAGTGCTGTAGGTAGTAACCCATCCTGCAGTGTGTGGACAGAAGGGAATCCCACACAGCTCGGTGCTGCTGTGTGAGAGCAGCTTGTGAGAGTGCAGTGCCCCTGTGTGGTCAAAGTGGATTAAAGCCCAGCTGATAAACACATTATTTTAAGGCAGACGATCAGAAGTAGAACAGGAGAAAAGGATGTGAGGTTCAGTCTCTTGTAACGGAGCGCAGCTTGTGGCTGCTGCTGCTGTGGTTTCTGTTACATTTGGGTGTGGTGCTTTATATTCTTCAAGAGGAACACCCAGAGGCGAGTCGCCACTGGAAAAGTTGCCTCACGTTTGCTGAATAATCACTAATAGTGTAATTGTGTGCCTTTAAGAAAGGGAATTATGGTTTCTTAAATCCTTAGCAACCACACGTACACATTTTAGTTCAGCAATAAACACTTAAAAGCTCTCGTTGTATGGAAAGAGAGATGGAAAGTGTTGCCCGAGGCTGTTCATTAAGACATAAA
This sequence comes from Eutrigla gurnardus, assembly GCF_963514095.1. Lineage (NCBI taxonomy): Eukaryota > Metazoa > Chordata > Actinopteri > Perciformes > Triglidae > Eutrigla > Eutrigla gurnardus. Next base: position 13,992,797 of record NC_139923.1, on the reverse strand, counting down.
GGAACTTTATGATTCCTGCATGTTCACGGGTCTGTTTGTAAATCCTGATAAGCTGAAAGGAAGTCTGCATTTCTCTGACAAGACTCAACTCCCTTTGTCAGCAACAGCCAGTGTTGTAACTGTGATAGTTTAACTACGACAAAAAAAACATGTTTTTGCTTTATAAGGATAAAGAGGATGGACATCACGTCACATCCTCGTTGTATTATCTTCGGCTGAAGAGTATTCACACTCTGAAAATACAAAATAGCACTAAGATACAGGATGGATGCTGATAATAGTAGGTCATCTGTTTATTGTCGCTATTTTACATGTTCTACTCACTTCATGTACTCATTTTATTGCTGCTATTACACAACTGTCTAAAAGAGATAGAGAATTGAGTACATCATGCATTTATTAATATATTCTGCATACTTCCAAAGATGGTATAAATTAAACCAATTCCTTTGGATGCATTTACTGGATGCAATATATATTTTTAAACTGTTGTTTTCTGGATACTGGTCTTAATTCTGCTGTACTGGCGATTTAAGAATGTAGCATCTTCATGCAAATACTGTACAAATAATAAAAACATTAAAATCAAAGGGAAGTTATATTATAGTTTAGTTATACTATAATTGTCCAAGAGATTCACTGACATTTTTAACATAAGAATAGAGTTAATCATGAAAGACAGAAGCATATTTTACTGTAGTCAACTGCTATTTAAGACAGTTTCTTTATCAGGAAGCCATGAAATGTTTATTTCACTGTTATTTCACTTATTAACTGTGAACAACATTTGAATGCCTCTCATTTAAAATCTTGTATGTATAATTGTATAATGTATGTTATGTGTTTATGTCAAATTAAAATAGAAGACTATTGGCACAAACTAGACTAAATTGTCAAGGTATCAAATACAACAATCGACCCCCTCTATCTTTTGATTCTTGATTTGGATAAATACAAAAATACAAGCACCAAAATAGTAGGAAAAATAGTAGAATTACAATGTGCAGAAAACAGAATAGCATCATTAAGTATGTAATATACATTTAGTAAATATTAAGTGTTGGCCTCCAGTGGAACAACTCTCCTAGCTGTTGGTGCCAGTATTGGTGTAAATAACCAGAGCTATATTTAAGGTCCAGCCTGTCTTTTCCATACTGCTGCATTATTTATATCCCCCCCCCCCCCCCCCCCCCCCACGGGAGCAGTGGAACCAAACAGCCGAAGTCAATTTCAATCTCCTTTACGCTGTTGTTTATGATGCCGACTGATTAGAAAGAAATGTTATCTGTCCAGAAAAAACACGTCTGACCACATGTTGTTGCTGTTGTCTTGAGTCCGTTTACCATAATGGTTTGTAAAAAAACAAAACACTGAGGAACATTTTGCACGGACGTGTGCAACGAAGTCGGCATACAGACAAATAATCGTGACTGCAGGCTTTGATGGGTATTGAATTAGTGTAATTCTGTTAACAGGAATACAGCTGCTGCCTGATTGATTATCCATTGCAGCAAAACATAAAGGCTCCATTCGCATGCTCAGCTTTTCACGGAAACAACTCTATTCTCTTTTATTGCTGTGAAATTACAAGACAGTAATTTAAACGGACGCAAACCTGAAGTGATGTCCGTGTTACGCCGTGCTGCATGCGTTTATAGGGGTGAAGATGAAGGGATGTCCAGTCGACACTATACCTGTCACAGGTCCATGAAGGAATACACACAGGGGTAGCTTTAGTGCGTTTATGTCCAGTGTACGTACACACACACACACACACACACACACACACACACACACACACACACACACCATCAGCGTCTCCTGTAACTGGACCGCACACGTGGGGTGGAGGGTTGTGACAGAAATAAACACGTGATGACGCCCCTGCCCCTACTCAGTCCCACCGACTACGTTTCACACACACACACACACACACACACTCACACACACACACACACACACTCACACACACACACACACTCCTACATTCTACCTTCACTCGCTGCCATCGTAGGGAATCCAGCAGATTATAGTGAGGACATGGCGGGGCTGCTGTGTGGGACCAAGAGGAAGAAACAAGGTAAATTTGGTTTTGATTTTGGTCTTTGAGGAACTTGGAGGTAGAAATAAGGAAGCAGGACCCATTACCTTGAAGCAACTATAGGCTAATATACAGCAATGTGTTGTGTCGGTTATTGGAAGAGGTCAACAAGATGTAATTAGAATCACTACCTAACATCGCTGTTATATTTCTGGAGTGGCGGGTCAGAGTATTTTTACTTAAATCAATCATTCTGCAGAAATCTACTGTAGTAAATGAATTACATTGTGTAGTTTGAACATTTTCACCCTAATATTACTTAATATCTAATAATTATAACTTGGCTGTGTGAACTGCCAGCAGCAAGAATGCAGTCAGATGAACACAGAGGGAGGAAGTGGCACAATTATGATGAAATGCAGCATGTTTTTTCTGTAATTACAAGGCAAACTGCTGATGAGTAGAGAGATAGTTGATATTCAGCTCTTAAGAGAATCAGATAGGAAATCTGTGGGGACTCCTCCTCCCACAGTAATTCTCTATATCCTCTCTTTGTACATGCTTTGAAGTTAAGATTGCTGATTGATTTTAATCATAAACACACAGGTCTAGACTTTCTTAGATTAGATTCTCAATCACATTCATCTATTATGCATCTTTTTTATTTGGAAAAAGAGGTTAAAATGTAGCCATTGGTTCTCCTCGTGTGTTTTATAAATAGCATTGATTGCAGTTCAGTCTGTTGCAGGTAGTACAAATAGAAATGCGGCGTGATAAAAGCAATGAGGCTGTCAGGGGAAGAAAGCTTTTAAATCCTTGCAGTGTTTCTCCAGTCTCCCTGCCTGACTCATAATGTGTGTGTTAGTTTGTTGTGTCTGGTCACCTCAACTCAACTTCAGTGTTCCCAGTTTGTGACTATAAATTCTCATTCTAATCATACTTTGAGAATGTTGTATGTTTCCTCCGGAAAAATAGTGCCAAGATCCTTAAATGACTGTTTTGAATAAAATGTAGAAAGAATGAGCCTCACATGGGTGGAGAGGAATTTAGGAAGTGACAGACGTGTGACAGCAATTTACAATCATCCCTGGATAAACATTTCTGTCAAGTTGAAGTTTCTCACAGCTTGACAGTGGACTTCATAATTCTCTATCAGCACATGATGTTACATGATGAGGACTGAATGAGTAGAATGTACTTTATAATATACATTTACTTTGTAATGTGACATTCAGAGTCTACTATTTAACGGTTGAGGTGATTCTATTCAGAAAGACTTTCTGTTATATTACTTGAAATCCTCGTAACATACCGATAGCAATGAATAAATGAAATGCTCTGGCATAAAAACATTTATTAAATGTCTCCTGTGGGCGTGGCAGGACTGTAAAAACCCTGTCTAATCAAAAAAGTTGGGCCAAAGAAAATAATTGGGCGGCCTGCCTGTCTGTCAGTGCTTACTTCCTGATTGCATGCACTCTGCCGATCTCGAGCATCGTTTGGCGTTCTGGGGGAGTGGCTTACAGAGGTCTGAACGAAGGGGGCGGGACTTTTTCGGTTCGGCGATGCGTTCAAAATCAAAGTCTTTCCAAATTACCTACTTAACCTTTAATTAATAGTTTATTAATGTATTTATACAGACTCACTTGTTGTTCATCAGACTTTACACAGCTCCCTCTGGAGCCAAGAATGTCTTTACACAACAACAACACATATAGAGTAATACTCGCCAAGAAACAGACTTTCATGTAAAATCAGTGGAGTTCCCCTCTTCAAAGTCTGGTAAACGTGTCTACAGATTCAGAGAAACTTCAATAAATGCCATTTTGTTCTGCTCTTAGTGTTACTGACACTAAACAGAGGAAGCAGTGGTGGAGTAACTGAAGAAGTGTCTCTAGAGGAGGAGCAGGTGCCACAAATGCACACTAAATTGACACCAAATTGACACTGAATCACCGCAGTTTGCCCACAAGGGGAATTTGTGGTGATTGTGCACTAATACTGTTACCAATGACTCCGACAAGCTTTCTCTTTATTGTCGCCTTCTTTTATTTCTGTTATGTCTTTGCCTGCTTTTCACTCAATATACTCAGAGAATAGAAATACAGTGAATGTTCTTTTCACAATTTGTTTCAAATAATACTTCCAGTCTCATGAGCAATTCTTCTTACAATTAAGTCTTTTTTTGTTTGTTTTGTTGATTTTATTGCGCCTGTTCTTTATGTTTTTTGTGTGTATTTGTTGTCTTACCAGTGAGTGATCTCCATGAGGAGGGGAAGAATGCCATCAACGCTCCCATGCTTCCCACAGGGACAGACATCCATCCAGAGGACACACTGATGGGTATGAACACACGTATGCATACATCTAGAACATCTTTTTTTAGAATTGAAACCACATATTTTATGTTAAAACACCATCATTACCTGAATTTGTAAAAGGTATCAATATATGAGTAGAGCTTGTGGTGTTGTTGATACTGATGGACTATTTTCAACCTCTTAAAACGTTCTCAATGTCAGACGTCACTGAGGTTGCGGAGGATAATATGAGTACGATGTGTTGAGTAATGGGGACTTGGATAGTGGAGAACAGGAAATGAAAGTGGGTGGAGGGGAGAAACGTTTGCCCTCAGTCACCATGTGAATCACTGTTGATATGAGGGTGACAGCAACATTGTACGCATGCGATTGTAGCTGTACACTTGGCATTCATGTGAGACAAAAATATGTCTGCATCCAAAGGGGGAGATACATGTGTAGGAAATGAAAATGGATATTTGAGTGTCACTAGAAACTTCACTGAGTGGCTTAATTTCTCTCACTTCTCTTCACCAGAGGAAAACGCTGAGAGGATCATGTTGGACCCAACATCGCGGGAAAATTTCAAATTTAAAGATCTTCTGAAGGTCGCCTGGGATCCTACTTTGAGCACAAGCGTCACAATCCGAGCAGTAAAAACACGATGAAAACGATAAATAGAAGAAGTTTGACTGTAGGTTTTTAGTGTATTGTGGTTTGTGTCCAGGTCCTGATCGACTGGATCAACAGTGAGTTGGAGGAAGACAGGATCATAGTCAAAGACCTGGAGGAGGACTGTTATGACGGACAAGTGCTCCAGAAGTTATTTGGTGAGAACTTGCTTTCTTTGGCATTGCAACTCTCACAATATCACCATCCACGTAGCTTCCAAATATGAAAAACAATAGATTTACCAGAGCAACAGCCTTCACCATCCAATTGGAATTGGAGTCTGTTAACAGCAATTTACAATCATATTTGCAGCCTGATGCTCTGGAATAAAGATGTTTTTGTTTGACATTATGAGTTTGATGAAGTGTCACAAAAGTCTATAAACAAAGCACTACATTTTCATTACTCAGCACTGACGGTGATTTCATTTTTTATGCACCTGTGAGCAGCTGGGCATTAGACATCACTTGATTGGGGTTTTTAGCAGTAAATTGGCAGCCTACAAGTACTTTAGATACATACTTTGAGACTAGAAACAAAATTCACTCACAGCATTTATTTCACTTTAAAGCATGTTTTTAATAACAAGCTGTAAGAGGTTAAGACATATTCACCTCATTCAATAACATGCCTAAATTGGCACATGAGTTCTCCAGTGTACACTGTGATAAATGTGTATGCGCTGTGAAAAATGTTCCTTTGTTTTTTGAAAGGGAAAACTGAGCTTCTCTCTTTCATTTTTCATCCACACAAGCACCAGCTAATTATTGCAGCCTGAGAAAATGTTTCATCCACTGTCAAACATGTGCAGGAATAAAACATCAAGAACTAGTGTCTTCATTTAGTCATTGAATACAAAACAGGACTGAGATTTGGTTGCACATGTCGCACTAGTGTCACGTACAACAACTAAAACACACGGCAGGAAACATTTCCTTAATCGATGTGTGAAAAGCCCTTTTTAGTTTTCACACTCCTTTTGTTCCTTCTGTACTCTCAGTCTTTTATTGCATCAGAGCCTATTTTAGATTTCCTTTTTTTTCATCAGCGTTGCCGCTTTTAACACGTGCACTTGATATAATCCTCCTGAAGCAGAGGATCTTTGTTGTCTGCAGCAGTCGCATTTTTACATTGTCAAGATCCTCATGTCCTAGTTTTGGAACAAACAAAACCCAAACTAAAACATTTTGTTTTGCACTTCTTTGCTTTTATGGAAATTAAGGCTTCTTTTCGCCAGGATTTCTTCCCTTTTTTGTTGGTACATGAGTTCCCCATGAGTTTTTGTTTTTTTCAAGCCTCACAATTCAGACATTGCTTGCTTGTATACCTGCTCAGCACAGCACAACACTGCTGCATGATACTGTAAACACTGTTTGAGGTGATATCTCATCCCTCCAGAAAAGTTGTCAGGCAGGAAGCTGAACGTGGCCGAGGTGACCCAGTCAGAGATCGGCCAAAAGCAGAAGCTTCAGACGGTTTTGGAGGCTGTCAACGAACTGCTGAGGCCTCACGGCTGGACTATCGAGTGGAGTGTGGACTGTGAGTTTTACACTGACTTCAACCATTTGCTTCAACTGGTAATCCATCGATTAAGTATTGCGCTTCCATAAGAGAGGAGAAAGGTTAAGTTGAAGCAACAGAGGCTGAGATAGTTGCTAATATGGGACAAACTTCAAAAACACTGCCTGCCTTTCAACTCAGTTGCATCTTTCCTAAGATTCTCCTTGTCTTCTACATTCCCACATCCTTCACACACTCTTCACCTCTATTTTGTAATGCAGGGTTTCTGTCTCAAGCCAAGAGAACCCAGATGGCATCACTATGACATCATTGGGGAAAATTCATTATGTTATTTTGCAGTGTGCAAAGAGCTGACAGGCCTCTCTAATGATTTGATGTTACAGCTCTCCATTCAAAGAACCTGGTGGCTATTGTCTATCTGCTGGTGGCTCTCGCGATGCACTTCCAGGCGCCCATCAGGCTGCCTGAGCATGTTTCTGTCCAAGTGGTGGTCGTCAAGGTAAAGTAGCTCGTCAGGCTCACATGTACAATGATGCAGGGATGGATGCAGAGGTGTATAGTTATTTTTATTTTTTCAGCAAAACTTTTAGTTAACCGTCACGGAGATGAAGAATCTCTTCTTCAAGACAGGCAGCGTTAAAAGTGAATCACAAACAACTTAATGCATGCAAAATACACATCAAAATCAAAATGTAACATAAATGTGTTTAGAAAATCACAAATAAAAAGTGTAGTACAATCAAATCATCACCCAAGATCTGTCTAAACCATTAAAAAATATTTCATTCACAATGACGATAACATAATGAGGCTTACACAGTGATAAATAGTATACTGTCTGTTTATGGCTCAATGTTTCTGTCATCTTTCAGTATTTGTCTTTGTCTTGTCTCTACATGTGATTTTAATAATGTGTTTCAACAATTGAAGTTATTCTCTCCCGTTTTGGTTTTGCCTGAGCAGAAACGAGAGGGCATCCTGCAGACCGCTCTGGTGACCAAGGAGCTGACGAGCACCACGGAGTAAGAGCTGATACTTAATAATCGTATCCACAATCGGCCTGTTTTTATATTAATACTGTAATGTAAAGCACCAATAATGTTCATTGTTGTATGAATTATTACTGAATAGTTTTCTCTCATTTTATTGTTTTTCAGAATGATGATGGGAAGGTTTGGTAAGTCCCAGATCATTTTACAGTAATGAAAATATCCCTTTACTTTGATTGGTTCTTTATTAATCTACTTAAAAGAATCGTTAGATGAAACCATCAATACCACTGAAATATGTGTGGGGGGTGGGGCTTCCTCTCTTTCCTGGCAAGTGGTGTCAGTCTTCTTATCTTTTTGACACCTTTGACAAAATGTCATCTGTCCCTTTAAGTCTTCACCCTTTGAATTTTTTTCTTTTTTACAACAGAGAGGGACGCGTTTGACACTTTGTTGGATCACGCACCTGACAAGCTCAACGTAGTGAAAACGGTATGAAAGACCTTGTCTTGTAGTATGAAATAATGATAATAAGACTATATTTATACTATAAAAGAGATTAATGGTTTGTTAACCCTGTTACCAGTCTCTCATCACCTTTGTGAACAAACACCTGAACAAGCTGAACCTGGAAGTTACTGAGCTGGAATCTCAGGTACGAGATTTGGTGGTTTATCTACAGACCCAGCAGTTATTAAAATGACCATGAATCTGCGTTACGTAACATATTTTCATCCTCTCATCTGCCCTCTGTCCAGTTTGCCGATGGTGTGTACCTGATATTGCTGATGGGGCTGCTAGAAGACTACTTTGTCCCTCTGTACAACTTCTTCCTCACCCCTGAGAGCTTTGAACAGAAGGTGATCACAAACTCAAAAAGTGACTTTTCTCAGCCCCATTTTTAGCAACTTATCAGAACATTGAGTTTCCATATTGTGTTTCCCTCAGGTCCACAATGTGGCGTTTGCCTTTGAGCTGATGCAGGACGGAGGCCTGAAGAAACCCAAAGCCAGACCAGAAGGTATTTTGTTGAAATTATTACACAAAAAGATAATTTTATTGAGGACGACTGAGATTATGAGCGTCTTGCACTGATAGGCAACCATTTAAAAAGGGTGTTCAATGGTTGGAGAGCTACAATAGCAGCCATATTACAGGTTGTCCAGTAGATGGAGCCTTTGCTTTACCCTTAAACTCTACTACTGGATGGATGGCGCTGAGATCAATCTGTCCTGAGCTACATGTTTGAAGACAACAAAATCCTGTTCTTTCAAAGGGAATTTAACAGTTCATACTTGTAAATATAAAAAAAATGAAAATATGACTTACTGGCTTCATAGTTGTTGCTATTATGACTCTTAATTCACAATTAAGTATTTCCGCCTGTTTTTCATAGTCTTAACCCATTGTGTGCCCCCCTTAGAGTTAAAAATGCAATTACTCAGATAGCTTTCAGAATGTGATCTCATACAGTTGACTGATCACGTACTTAAACTGTAATCAGCATCTTACTCCACTTAAGCATTCACATTAATATCAGACACTTTTACTCATTTTCATCCACAAAATATGTTATTGAAAGAGTAATCTGAATTGTTGCTGTTTGATTTGAATTAAAGTGTTAACAGTCACATGCACATTCAGCACAGCATATTTAATAACAGTACAGTGATATAATTATTCTTAAATATGCTGCACATTCAGCACAGGATATTTAAGAATACTTATATCACTGCACTTCTCTTCTTCTATATACTTATAATTCTCAGAGCTTCTTTAAATATTCATGTTTGGCGCCATATTCTCGTCCCAGTTTACTCCATATTTCATGACCCACATTACAGATTTTAATCACTTACTTACTTATATACTACTATGTAATGCACAGTACATACTTCTACTTTTGCTCCTCATTTTTATTAATTTTAAGGGCCAAAAATTCTGTATATCTCTATTTTATTTTAATTGCATTATGCACAGTCCTTGGAGATGGCGACAAAGTATAATACGGCACAATTGGGGGGCAGAGTTGATCCAAGCTGACATCGGGCGAACCTCGAGTGGGCAGGAACTGATCCCTCATTTTCACATCTATTTCATGTCATATTCTTGGATTTAGCCACTGACCTTCTTTCTAACCTCTCAGACGTTGGATTCCACATATTCCTCCCCCACCTCAATGCTTTCCAGTCCTTCAAACATTTTCTTATCTAAGTCAAAAAGTAAACACTGTCTTCCCACCAAAGAAATGCTCACAATTGTGTTTGCAGTAATTGGATATTATGTTCATACTGATCTTCCACTGCTACTACAGTTTGTGTTCTGATTAGCATACCATTTGCTTAGGTTTGTGCACATCTGCAGGTTCATTATAGATGGATGTAGCTGTTAATGATATTAACGGTGTCACCCAAGCTAACAGGGAAATGCAGACGATAAGGAGCTTAAGGTGTCCTAGTTTAAAGGGGAAGGGATGTGACACTGTTGTCACAAGAACGGTGTCTGGCTTGAATCACTTAACGAAGACCTAGTTGTGATGAGAAATTACGACAAGCAAAGAAGCAACGATGTAGTGCATCATATTAGCGATGAAGAGAACAGGGAGTATTTTTGTGCTCTCCTGGTAAAAAGTGATCCATCATATGATCTATGATTAGATATTTTAAGCCCCATTCCATTTTCTAAATTACAAATAACCTTTCAAGGAAAGTAGTCCAACGGCAATCATAGAAGAAGCTCCTTTGCATTGTAAACATGATTTTATGGGAACACAGCTCATTAATTTTGTGCCTCAGTGTTTCGAGGATCCCATTTTTATCTTTAGATTAGTTGTTGTGCGTGTCAAAGGTCAAACCGTCCTCCCTGAAACTCCTCAAAACAAGTTCGGCGAACTGAAATGTTCTCTGCTGTCTTCCTTTTGTTTTCCAGATGTCGTCAACCTGAACTTAAAGTCCACCCTCAGAGTCCTCTACAACCTGTTCACCAACTACAAAAACTCTGAGTGAACTTTTTACAGTTTCACCCCCTGATACGCCGCTCTGTGCCTGCGCTGATATTATGCATTACAGTCCAGACACTGGAGGAGACCAACTGGGACTGGGACAAAAAACCCATGGGGAGTAGCCTGAAAAAGGCTCTGAAAGGTGGTATTTAATCTTCTCGAAATGTCAGTATTTATTTATTCCTTCCTTGAATGTTAAACGCAACCCAGAAAACCCTGTGACCTTTACCCTGCATTTGAATACACAGCCGTAATAGGAAAAATATATGAGCGCAGAATGATAAAACATTTTTGTGTTAACTCCAGAATATTTAAGAGCGCTGAAAATGCTGTTATAAATTATATAGTATCAAAATTGATTTATGTAAATATCTTTTTTAAATAGTTTAGGGAAAAACACATGTTTGCTTTCTTGAGAGTTCAATGAAAAGATTGATACCACGTATCCCTGTAACATATTATATCCTTGGACTGTTGTGTCGTTTGATCCAATTTAAAAGAAAAGTAAAATTAAGTAACGACAGAAAACTATTTTTAAACTGCACGCCAGATTATTTTATTATTTTATGCTGAAAACATCATTGCTATTGAACCCATATGCTGTTTCAATGGAATTGCATTGCTCTGCAACAGCATCCATGTTTACGTCCTGTCATCTGATGCCATTCAAATGCAACATGCAAGCAGGATATATATATATATATATATATATACATTTTGACAAAATAATTAACAAGCTTCCTTGATATTTTAACATTATTTAGAAAATAAACCTTATTTAGATTATTTTCGGCCCATAATATATAGAGATTTTAGAGATTTAAATATGCAAATGCATTACATGTAGCTTAATAACCACATCTCATTGCATGTAACAGTTGTAAGACAAGCGTCATTTTCAAAGACAACGTTAAAGACAAACACATTTTTGTTGAGATCAACAACTCACATCTTTGTTCTATCCAAAGGTGTTATTTACAAATGTGGAACAACTTTGATATAATTTGACTTTGAATGGACGTTATTTGACTCACGAAAGGGTATGAACTTGAATTAAAAAATGTGTTGTTGTTCATATGTAATTGCAATCATAGTATTGTCTTCATCTTAATACAGAAACATTTCCTTAATTTTAATATATATTTTTTAATTTGGATCAAATGTTTTGCAACAACAGTATGAACAGTATAACTGTTAAAACAAATGTAACAGTGATTCCGATCCAGACTGCTTTACTGATATAAGCTCTCTTTCATTAGCTGTCTTGTTGGCTCTTCTATGACAGTTTACCTTTAAGCTCTGCTTTACGACAAATGTCAAGAGAAAGAAGGAGCATGATCCATTGTTAGTGTGAGTAACCATACATCCCGGTAAAGAAACACACGAGCATCGTAGCTGCAGCAAAAGACAAGAGACGACAGAGCAACTCTCTTGACGTGCAAAATTTTCTTTTTAATTGACATCCATAATTTGTGCAATTCAATTCACTCAACGATATTAAAAAAAAATCTGTATCTCTTGCCATTGACCACCGTACATGTATTTATATTTCAAAATCAGGTCCCATGGTTGTCCACCGGAAGGGGCGGGACATCGCCTCTCTATTATATAATATCTGAAAATGCTTTGTATATTCTTGATAGCTGAAAGAGCTGTAAACGGTGCTTGTTTGCTCTGAACTCTGCATGCCACATCTCAAGCCATATTTAAAAGCTGATGCTGTTGCCTTAAGTGCAGCTCTCCGTCCCTGGAGAGCCAGTCGGAGTATCTTCACATTGACCGACCTCTCATACGAGTCTCCGCGGAGGTCTGGACCTCACGCCGTGCTCCTGAAGCAGAGCGTGGGCTCACCATGCCACCTAGAGACCTGCTGATATGTGCACAACTACCCGTGCTTTGCTGAATTATGAATTATTGAGAGAGTGGATGAGTCAATCTAAAACGTGCTTGCGCTGGATGTCTGACCCCTGTGTGAGTGAGTGTTTGTTTTTTTTGTTTTTATTTTGCCTATCAAGAAATAAATGCCTGAAATCAAACAGAATGAGAATATCATTTTTTGTCTCTTACGTGTGATGGGTTAGATTTTCTTGGGCTTTTGAGCGAGATTGGCTTTGGAACAGCCGATTCCTGCAATTTGGCTTTCGCTAAAGGAATTATAGGTTTATTTTAGACCTTTATTTTCTTGTCTCAATCCTTTGTTGCTATGGTAACCTTCCACATCCCCCAAATTGCCCCTTCCTCTCGCTGATGGGTGGTCCTTTTTCTATTTTTCCAACAATGGCTGGTGCGCATGCAAAGCTTTTCATTGTGTTGTCTCTGTCTCCTCTCTTTTCTTTTGCGAGAAAGGAGAAGTCTGGACAGCAGACGACAGTGAATTGATCTGGTCACAGATGGAGATGCGTGAGTCGTGGCTGAGTGGTCTAGGCCTCTGAGTGTCACGTTTCTCTCAAACCTCCTGAAGTGTGTTTTTTTTTAAACAATACATTTGCACCCCGAGACTCTTCCGTGTTTTCTTTCTCTCTTGACAATATGTCTTGACTTAATGTCTCAAATGCGGTTTGTGACACAGAATATAGACGCCTGATCTTAAAAAAGATTTTGCAAAGCCAGAGTTGAAAAGAGGAAGTGCTACTTTCTTCTCTGCCACATCCTCTCATTTTTGCTCATCTTCCCCTTCGACCCTGCGACATGTTGTTTTCTTTTCGAGCAACGGTTTAAAATTCAGTGCAGTCAGACCTTTTGCGCAGATAGAGTTCAGCCCTCTACCTTTTATATTGGTGTTTTGACAGTTTGGGGAAACATAAGGAACTCAATTCAGCTGAAGTCATCCTGTTGTGTGGCGTCGCTCTTAAGAGTGCTGAAGGTAAGCTTACTCAAAAATACTTTCTGTTTATGGCCTTGTTTGAAAGTTTCTGTCAAACTCAGGAAAAGGAAGCCCCACGCACATAAAACACACAGGGAAAGTAAAGCTTCTCACCGTATCTCTTCTCCAGACCCAGGAAACAACACTTTGACACGTCCAGGTCACGACTGTTTTGTCAGCATGTGGTACTTTATGTGTTTGCTGAGCTTTGTCTCAGGCTGTATACGATTAAAAACCGCTCAGAGGCAGATCTGTGGCACTTGATCTGATGAGCGTGCCGCTGTAAACCAGAAACGGAAGTGAGGAAACGAAACATCTTCCTTTTTCAGTTTGACAAGTTTGTGACTGGTTCGGTTGTGTTTTAAGAGACTTCTTAACATCCTCAGTCATGAAATATGTTTCGAAACCCAACTCTAGAAGTTTTTCACTCTGCCAGAAAAGCAGACATTTGGATTTACATGCAACAGTAAGCTGACTAGCAGTGCAATCACTCCATCACTTCCATTGCCAGGGAGTTACTCCCCTGCAGCAGTTTGAATTTGAGCAAATATGTACAAGGACACTCAGTGAGACCCTGTTGAGAGAGAGAGGGAGACTTTCTGCCAAACATGTTGATGGAGAAGGTATATCTTCATTCTTCTTATATTCAAGCTCTTCTTCGCCGCAGGTTTTGCTGACAGCTGTTGATTATCTCACCTTCAGGAGAAGCGATGGAGGCCGCTGAATTTGAGTATCACAAAGAAGAAGACCCTTTGGACGTGGAGTCTTTCCAGGGTATATGATTCATTAAAATGCTAAATATGCTGTCAGTCAATCTTGGTGCAATACTCACGCTGACACACACACACACATATATGCTGTATATATACACACAGACACACTAACTAGGCTATAATGAATCCTCTTACCAATACTGGCAGAAATCTGATCATTTTATATTAAAAAAGATGAATTTTGGAATTGCCCACTTGTTTTGGTTAGTTCTGACTGCTGAAGTCTCAAATCATCTTTAAAAGCACCAAAGCAGTTTTATATGGTTTAGGTTATTTACCATGAATGACATATCCTTTACATCATAGTTAACTACACTTTCATCATCATCATCATCATCATCATCATCATCATCACATACACTAAACAAGGAGCTACATTATCAGCCATGTAAAGTCAGGTTTCTGGCGAAGGCAACATTCACCCCCTTTTGATGGTTATGGTTTGTTCTCTACTGCCTCCTGAGGGAAATATCCGACTTCTTAGCTGCTAAATGTTTCACTATGTTCACCAGCTAGTCTCTAACCTGTCACGACTGCTGTTTGGTGGGTTTATCAGAGCTTGTTTTTCTACATCTGGAAACATCTCTGCTGAGAGCATTGAGAGGGGATACAAATGGTAAAGCTGTTGGGTATTAAAAAGCAATGGCTGAAAGACACTAAAAATCTATTAAAACATTCATTAGAGCAGCAATAATGTAAGATTGATTAAAACAAATTATTCAGACAGTAATTTATTATGCTCATGCTGCATGTCTGATGATTGCTTTTCATACCATATGGAAATTAATGGAAAAAATACATCAGAAAAATGCTTGTCAATCATGCATTTGGAAAAATATAAAATATATGTGTGTGTACTGTAGTACAGGAGCAAACATGGGGGTGCAGCCTTTTAATAAATTACATAATCAAAGTGCTAGAAATGATAAGAGAGCTGTGAATGGCAGAATTCTAGAAACAATACAATCTGACCAATGCAGTTTGTTTACATGTCCACACAGGAGGAAAGCAGAAGATCATTCAGCCAACATCTTTAAAAGACCCCAAACTGGAAAAGCTAAAGAAGGTAAGAGATGAATTCCTGTTATCTACACATGGAGCGTTGTCTGAATCTCTGTCTTCTATTAAACATTACTGTAACATCAGAGCTTGTCTTGGACTACACAGGGAGTGTGTCCTGGGTGGGCTGGAGGATGCTACACAGGAAATACATTACAGAGCCTGCATGTATATGTGTGCAGCGAAGAGCATGAATAATATCTGACGCAGGGAGAGAGGTGGAAGGAATCGGTGAAATTTTAATGAACATAATTATCAGAGGTTATGGGAGACAGATCAGAGTCAGAGTCTGCTGGATCTGTCTTTAAAACAAGGTATTGATTGGAAGGGATGGCAACAAGTGCTTCATGCAAACGGTTGTGAATCAATAAATTACTCAATAAGCCTTGACTCGTATGTAGAGTTGGGAGGACAAACAAATAAGATATCAGTTATTTTGGGGGCAGCATTTCATATCTGTCATCATTTCCATTGACTTCAAGGTCCTATTATCTCTGAAAATCGATATAAAGAGAATCTTTTTATAAAAGAATGTGTCATGCTGTTTTTCCATTTGGCCCATTGGAAACTAACTAATGTATGCAAGAAGATGAAAGAGTCTGAGGTATCTGACTGTGTGATGAATTGTGTTTTGGTAGACGCTGGTTTATTGGATCAATAGCACTCTGAAAGTGGAGCACATAGTGGTTCAGAGTCTGGAGGAGGACCTGTATGACGGACTGGTGCTTCATCACCTGCTGTGTGAGTTAATATGCATTTGTATGATTGGCTAATGCTGCCATTCATCACTGCCGTACTTCCACTTAATCATTATCTAAATCTAAAGATGAAAACCAAGGCATTTTTCTGGTCGTCTAAAGGCATTTCTAATGTCCAAAACACAGTCCTTGCCTATGAAACAACAACAATAATAAGGATAATAATTTTAACAATAATGTCCTGATTCCCACAGCCAGGTTGGCTGGTGTGCACGTGCCTGTGGAGGAGATGGCGCTGACCAGCCCTGCTCAGATCCACAAGCTGCAAGTGATCCTGGAGGAGCTGGACAAGAGACTGGGCCTGCAGGACTGCAGTCAGATCAAGTGGAATGTCAAGCGTGAGTAATGTAGCCGGCTGGGCTTCAACAACGAAGCAACAAGAGAGCAAATGTTCTGTTCTGGCAACGACTTTGAATAACAACAGGATTTGGTGCTGTAGCTCAAGGGTGCCATGTCAGTTTACACCAACTGTGAGGGATTTTTTGTGGAGATAAACATGACGAGGTTTCGTGTAATCATATGTCACTGCATTCTTTTTTGTGTGCTGGTGCTGGTTTAGGGGAGTGAAAGGCTTGAAATGTATAAACAACTGAACACATATCTGCAAAATGCATCATCTGGACTTTTTCTTCATGAATCATTTCACTGAAAGGACGTAACATGAGCCGTCAACAATTTAGTTTGTCTTATTTGGTTTAAAAATATCGTGGTGACAAATTGCATTTCCTGCAATTGCTTCACAGTTGAATGTTTTTAATGTGATGCAGCAGCAGAAGTAGGAAATGTCCGAGCGCAGGATTGGTGGACTGCTCCATTAGGCACTGTATGGATTGGCACTGGCACAACTTAACCTTCTTCCAAAGCACGTTGAGAGGCAAAAAAGTCTAAAGAGGTCAAAACTTCAGTAACTTCAGAACAACTTTTATTGTGTTGATAAAAGTTAAATGTGTTGATCTCTTCGGATGCTAACATCAATGAAAATTAGAGGGGCACATAAAAATAAATTGATGCATACATAAAATGGCCATTGCTGATAAAAATGCAGACCATAAACTGTATCAAAAACAGGGTTTGATTTCATGATTAAAATGTAGAAAATTGCAGTTGGTATTCATTTATTCATAACATTCAAATCCCAGCCTTTATTTGCTGCCATACTGGGAGTATTGTCATCATGTGTGTGTGTGTGTGTGTGTGTGTGTGTGTGTGTGTGTGTTTTGTTTTCTGCTGTCAGTCATCCACGGCAAAGACCTTCTGGCCACTATTCATCTACTTGTTGCCATGGTGAGATCTTTCCAGCCTGAACTGGATTTGCCACCGAATGTGAAGGTTCAGGTTGTAATTGTGGAAGTAAGTTTCAGCTCCAAATCGTAGTCTTCAAGCATACGCCTTGTGAAATTGCTTCTCAGTTTTGTTTAATCAACGTGCAGGTGAGCAGGAGTGGAATCAAATCAGATCTAGAGACGGAGGTCCTGACAGAGGAAAGGTCAGCAGATTTCTATCCTGTGTGATTGTGTGGATGTAAGAAAAATACCTCCTAATTATTCTTTTTTTTGTCTTTTTCAACAGGGATGCAGGCTCAGACTCCCTCAGCAAGCCTGAAAGTGAGTAAAAAGCCAAGGTTGGGCCAATTTGACATTTTGAATGTCACAGAAGCAGCATTACAACGGCTTTAACAGACTTTTCTGGCTGCCTGGCTACCCAGGGGAGGATCCCATCGAGCAACTGCTGAAGCTTGAGGCTCACAAGGTCGACACAGTGAAGAAGGTACAATATATCGAGGAGAGGAGAAGTGCTGAGTTAACTTTCACCTTCACCAGCAGTGAAGGAGCAAATGTGTTGCGTTAAAGGCAGAGTTTTAAAAAAAAACACTTAAGACTTTGAAATTTCTTTAAATGTATTTTGGTGAAAAATGCTAAATTCCAAACATTTTGATACATTGTTATTATAAAAATATAGAATATCACAACTTTTTCCTACACATACCAAATTTCTAGCTGTCCCTTGTTCTGACTATATAATATCCAACAATGTCCTTGATAAAAGATATCAGGGCTTATATATGTTAAAAGCTTTTGACAGTGTTTTTTTTTTTGAAGGACAAAACATGTTTGATAACCTAATATGTCAGCTAAATAAGACCAACTTATATTTTAAACTGCCTGACATTTTTTTTCCCGTTTTCAGGCCATCTTACACTTTGTCAACCAGAAAATGTCGACCATGGGTGTGCAGGTGGCTGATATGGACAAACAGGTACAACTTTCCTGTAAAAATGAACAGACTGATCTCTTCCCCTGATATTATATCATCAGCCTTGGATGGGCTCAAATGTCCAGTGGATTTTCTGTCTAGTTTGCTGACGGTGTGATTCTGCTGCTGCTGATTGGACAGCTAGAAGGCTTCTTCGTTCCACTCCACGACTTCAACCTGACGCCTGTCAGTCACTCTGATATGGTAAAGTATGGATTCAGTATGGATTCCTGACACATTAGTAAAGGAAGTGCATCGTCAGAGAGGTGATACTTGATAGAGAAACACATAACAAACAAATACAATACTTTATTAGTATATCATTATTCTGCCTGCAGATGCTCAGTTGGTTTCTGATTATATTTTTTGTGTAGATATTCACAGACTTCTCATTGAAAAAACATTTGTCTCATTGAAAAGTACTACAGTAACATTAATTTCTAATTTGAGCTAATCTAAATTCTAACAAGAATACCATGTGTAATGAGCTACAGTACTGAAACCTGATCCAAAAACCTGCCTGTTTAAGTATAAAATATGATCAAATTAATATTTGACAATAATATAAGTAGATGCATAATTACTTCTGTGTCACTTATAATGATATCGTTGATCTCACTTTACTTGAATAGGAAGAGTCTATGAAAAAGTTATGCCTCTTTTATAAAAGATATGAATAACTTATTATATAAAATACACAGTGACACGTCATTATACATTTTCAATGCCTTAAAAACGATATCATATTATATATTTATACATCAACCTGATCCATAATACATTATGGAAGATTATGTCTCAGACAGTTTCTGTGGTTATAACATCTGTACGATGATGTTTAATGGCACAATTTACTTGTTACCCTTTTGTTCCCATAAAATCATTAAAACAAAATGTGCAAAATCTGTTGATGGATTTTTATGATAGTGCCATGGTGTGGAGCAGCCTTTAGCTAAAATTCACTTTTATTTAGTTTATCTATAAAAGATGCATTTCAGTCTCTGGTCTGGTGGATTTTTACCTTTTTTTTTTTCTTTGTCTGTTAATCCATGAATTAAAATCAATCGATCGAGTCTAATCTAATCTAATCTAATCTAATCTGATATAGAATACCTGTAATTCTGAAGTGAGCCATTCTTCGTAATTAGTGCATTCATTAGTGATACTTTAAGATAATACTTAATGTCAATACACACAAGGAGATTTTACAAAAAGTTTTAACAAAATTATACTAAAATAAATCAGTACATTTAACAGAATGTATTATATATTTTTAATTTTTTTAATTTGTGATTGACTTGTATTGTTAATCTCTCTCTGGACTCTAGATCCACAATGTGACCTTGGCCTTGGACCTGCTTAATGACACAGGCCTTCAAGTGTCCAGTGTTGATCCACAAGGTCAGGAAACACACACTGCTTACACAATACACACACACACTCTGCCTTGTTGAGATGATACTCAAATTAAAATGCCAGGCACTGAGGATGAAAACAAAAAACAGAAGTGCCTGCAGGTAAAATGATTGCAACAGAAAAACACAGACCAAACTCCAAGACAGCAACGTTAAACTAATTAAGATTATATCAACTATCATGAGCATTTATCTGTGTGACGGGGCGATGCCTAAATGTGTTTGTATCAGGCGAGGGGGCGCCCCGTAGCTCGAGTTAATCTCCACCGCTCTGTGAAGTGTGGCTTTGACAGTGTTTCGAAGGGAAAGATGGAAGTGCATGCGGAATATGTGATCATGTCACGATGAGTATCACTGTGGATGATTGGCTCAGTCCGAGGTCATCATCATTCATTTAAAGAGAAGCAGCAAGGGAGACGGTCTCAAGGGGATGATGTCACTCTGGTGCACGTTGATAGACACAGGGATTTAACCTCAACGATATGGCTACATCTACTGTGTGTGTGTGTGTGTGTGTGTGTGTGTGTGTAGGAAGATATGTTATCTGTATTTATGAGCACTGCTACTGTGGATCCCAGAAATATTATGATTGTATCTGTGCCATGATTTGTGAGCAGTTTTCCAAATAATCATACATCAGTGAAAGCACTACATTATGAATATTTTAGGGTAATATGAGGGTAGGTTTATGATTTATGGTAGGCTTCAACTTTTACATGAAGGCTTATCTTTGGTGAGGTTCCAACAATTGAGCATTTTGGTGAAGTCTATTTCAGAAAAAGTGTAAAAGAACGTCTTCACTAGTTATATTTGACATGAGTGCCAGTATAAGAATACCAATTTATCAAAATAATTCAGGTCATCAAGCGTTTTTATTGATTTAAAATGGAATCCAGTCATACTTAAAATGCAATCAAATAACTCAAATAAAATAATGATCAAAGTGTCTGAGGGTCGTAGCGGTAGGGGACCAAGTAGGTGAAGCCCAGTGCTTATAAAGATATAAAAACCTGTTCTAGCAGCATATTAGTGCCCAGGGTTTTGAAATGGGAGTGAGATCATAAAAAAATGGATATATGGATGTTATATTTGGGTGACCACTTTTGGCCACGTGGATTAAATCACTCAAAAAAAAGAGAAGAGTGAAATAATGACTAAATGTGTGAATCAATCAACTGCAAATGGATATTTCACTTTCTGCAGATGCTCGGTATTCTCTCTGAGCTGGAATCACAATCACTCCAACTTCTCCACAGTGTACCTGGCAGCCATACAGCTTGTAATTGTGAAGCAAATCCTCAACATGATAATTGTTAATGTAAGGACCAGCACAATTAATCTAAGCCAGGAGCAAGTGGCTAATTTAATTCATTTTTAGTGATTTTTTAATTACCGGCATAATTGCAGTGACGGAATGAGGAATCACTGAGGGTGTAAAACGGGAGCATGCTGCATGCATTCATTTGGTTAACAGTGGTGGAGTCGATCTTTAATGTCACATTCATTCAGTTAGTGCTTTTCACAACAGAGCGCAATTTTGTTGGGATCTCATCTCACCAAGCACGTTTTGATCTAATGTATTTTTTTCCCCTGCTGACCTGTTAGGAAGATTTGTGATAATAGTTATTAGCTAATGTTGCTAATGTTGGTAAAAGCATCCTCGGGGTACTGATGGTGCATTATAAATATGCACTAAATGTCTCCTGTGGATTGACAGATATCGTCTCCCAGGACGACACTGCCACCTTGAAGATCCTGTATGCCCTGTTCAAGAAACACAAAGCCAAATGAGAGAGGAAGATGAACTCAACAACCACGAATACGAAAAGTTTTTTGGTTCGTTGTTCAGTCAGCTTGTGGTTCCTTCAGTTTCTAAACTCTTGCAAATACTGTTGTGATGTAAATTTGACTGCGTATAGATATTTTTAGGCCTTTGTGCCGGCCATGACTGGAAGCATTGTGTATTAGGGTTGTCAGTTCGTCCGTCTGTCCAATCCATTCATGAATGCCATATCACAGGAACGCCTGGAAGGCCTTTCTTAAACTTTAGCACAAACATCCACTTGAGTCTTAATTAAGGATGAACTGATTAGAATTTGGTGGTCAAAGAAAGTGATGGAACGATATCGAGGACCGGATAAAAATCACTCACAATAAGTTGAGAGTTTTCCATTATCGGGATAATCGTGAATATGCTTAAATGGTTGATTTGAAAAGGTTGTCTAGCTCACTATAATGAGAGAGGTAAAAAAATAAAAAATAGAGCCTCCAGGAATTTTCAGAAAGAACAGACTCACATATTGTTGTATATATATTTTGTCCTTTATGATCTTCACTGAAAAAAGGGTATGTGTTCTATCTGTGAAGCAATAAAAAGAGGTTTATTAACAACTGTGTTCTATCTGTGAGGCAATACAAATATGAAAGGCAATGTGATTCTAGCATGTTTTGCATCAAAACAGCAACATACAGAAAAAAGGAAAGGAAACAGAAGAAGCATGTACTGATGATTATTGGAATCACATCGTCCGACGTACTGATTTTGGCCAAGATAATCTTGACATGAAAATGTTCATATGGTCCCATGTCCCGTCAAAGGTCAGGGTGACTGCACAACACATTTTTGGACAGACGTGGATGTGCTATCTCTTGCTCCTTTGCTCCACTTGATTTCCTCTTCAGTGTGACACTACTGGAACATGGCACTTTTCATTCTTGCTGTAGAACACCATCACTATAACCGCCAATTCCTGCTGACAGTCTGTGACCTCCTCTTTTTCTATTCTGTGAATGCTATTGTCATTTTCATCACATCATACTGTCATTTTTTGTGCCGTTCGATTGTTCACAACTCAATGTCACACATATGTAGAGAGGCTGCAGCAGTGGTGGGATGCTCAGAGAATGACAGACAGACAATAGATGTGAGATAGATCCCATCAAAGTATTCTTTTGCAAGTGATGTGTTGATTTAAAAACAAATGGACAAGAACTGGAAAGATAATCCTCTGTGTGCCAATGCATGTCATGTCTTTGTTTAAAATACATTTAGGTGTCCATTGAACCTGTTGAATGATAATCCCTCCACTATCACTGTGGTTTCTTTTTGTGGATTCAGCTATATTAGCAAATTGCAGGATTCATTTATTTGCTTTTGTTTTGAGGGTAAAGGAACAATCAATAGCTGCTTCCCACTTGCTATTCAGTTCACCCAGTTTTCAAGCAGATGTGTTGGTATTCAGGAACTATTTGTTTCCTTTAATGTGATGGAAAATACTCTAAATCCACGTTTTATTTCCCTGACATTTCAAAAGGTTTGCATAAAATTGGCTTAGCAGTCAGGTGGAAACAAATCTGCCGTATGGCGAGAGACGGACAGATATACAAAAAGGCAATGAGGTGTGAGTTGCTGTTGTTCTTGTGCCAGTTAAAGTATTATGGAATCGAAATGGCCTCGCTTGTGTTTTCCAATTGAACTCCACATTCCGAGTTATATCAAACTAGATTTATTTGTTGAAAATTGAATTGCACATTGCTTTACGAAAAGCATAACCCATTTTAGTACTCAACCAAACCACGAATGAACAATAAATTCTGGTCTGTTTTGTGCATTAATGGCCTCTCAAATAGAAATTGTATGGCCAATTCATGGTCAAGTGTTGAATATTCCATTCAATCGTCTATATCTTGCTAGTCATCTCGTTGGGCATTGAATCTTTCTGGATACTGCCTGCTTTCATCCTTTCATCTCATCTGCCTCCTCCCATGTTGAATTGTCTGTGAATGTCTATCCATATGTAATGTTCTATATTTCAGGGTCAGTAGGAACACAAAGAGAATTTGTATCAAGCTTTATTATACAGTATATGTTTTAAAGCATAAAATGTTTATTATTGTTGCAGTTAAAACATTGGTGTCTTGAAAAACTGTACTATAACTGCAGATTCTTCCTATTATTCTTGTCTTGTATGTCTTATTCAGTATTAACATGCCATTGGGAGCATGTGTTTGTGCTAAATGTGTTCTAAATCGAGGCACAGATGTGAAATCGTCCATTATATTGAAACCACCTTAATAAATCACAATGTGAGTGCAGTACGTGCAAACATTTGTAGCTGTGACAAGCATTTGTGATGAGCTTTAAGACACACAACAACGTGTGTGAAAGTCAATGGAGATTAGTGTCTTTTAGCCACTGTGTACATATCAGCAAAAAGGTCACAGCTTAGCCTGGCATCAGTTTCTAATCTATCAGAACAAACAAGGATACATTTCAGGATTACGGTTGAGGGATTAAACCAGTTCTGCTCCAACGACAGCACCTTCTCCATCCTTCATGAAGACTCTACATCACCACTGACCCCTATACAGTCACTGTGCACAATTCAATTATTTCTATTGCCAATTAAGCCAGGGCTGACATAGCAATCATTGAATGAGGCCACTGCGTTGTCTGGGGTGACCACACCAGAGGACTTGTCATAAACTGACTGGCTGTTTTGGAGAAAACAAGTGAGTAATGTCTGCCTAACTTGTCACACTGAACAGATGCATCTCTCTATGGATGAAAGGGCAACAGAGTCCACAGAGCAGAATCATTCTGAGTATTCAGCTGCTGTATTATACAGATGTGCATAAACTAGAGGTGACAGCATCAGGGATGTGTTAAAAGATGTGTTCTGTATTGCACATTTGAGTACACTTTTGGACTTACATTCATCAGGTAGTCAGAAGTCTTCACATAATTGCTCCGTAACTGCTGAATGTATAAATAGACAAAACGTTGCCATAGCAACTTTATAGGGTTAGAATAAATCACTTTTGTGATTACCCATTGTTTCTGCTGCCCCCATGTGGCCAAAAAAACAAACAAAAGTGTTTGCATTTTTAAAGGGTCATCAGGCAAAGGGATTGGGGACAATTTAATTCATTCATTCATAAAACTGCAAAGGAAGAAATGAATCACATTAACCACACTTCATCATTTGATTCAGTCTACGCTAAAGAGAAATTCATGTTGAATATTCACCCTTTGTTTTAGGAATGAAAACTATGACGGCCTGAAGGAGCTCAATCAGGTCAAAGGTCACCCTCTCTTTTGGCTTCGAAACATTGGAGACCTACAATACAACCCACTCAGCTACAGTAGGCTACTATTCAGAGCACCAGGGAAAGATGTCTAACATCAGACTATTTCACAGCTTCTCTCTTACGTCTTGCAAAGAAAAATAAGTATTTGTGTGTGCCTCTACACTAAAGAATCATTATGGGGGTTATGTTTAAATAGAGCATTGTAGAAAGCAGGAGACAGGGGAGGAGAAGTATGAAAACTGAGGAGGGACATCGGCATTCATTTCAATAAATCAATATCCTGAAATATTTATTCATCACAGTCTTGTCATTTATGCCTTTTATTCTCTGGGGAAAGTTTCTCCAGTTTCTACCGTTAATAATTCATTCAATGGTAGTATTTGAATTCCACCAAAAAATCCCCAAAACCCACAGCCCATTATTTTCCTCCCAAGAGTGAGGTTGTTATTTCACTTAAAATAAATTAAACTGGCTATCCACACTCCTTCTTTGGCTGTGACCCAGGATGATGTAATGAAGAGTACATTTCTGTTTACCCTCATTTTTTATGTCATAAACTTGATCCTCCTGGGGGAAACTCGTCCTTTGCATTTGACCTATTCTCGGTATTCATAGTGAGCAAGGACTTCAGCAGCTGATACCAAACACAGGTGTGATGAAAAATAAAATAGTAATAATAATTAAGATGATGCTGTTTGCTCTAGTTTAATTTCTTTAAATGACACAATCTGCTTTTACAAGTTTGTCCTCATTTCAACCCTCACATGTTGTTTTGTGTCATAAGGCCACCGTCTGGGAGAGATTAAAGCTCAACCACCTGCAAGCTGCAATAGCCTATTGAGCTTCTGATCAAACTATAGTATTGGAAAGCTACACTATACCAATAGAGACTTAGGGTTCAATATTAAATACATATGGTGCGAGACATAATAATACAAATTATCATATGAATAATCAAAGGCAAATATGTGCCAATATGCCATGTAATGCAAAATATGTTTCAACACTGTCATTATTATGACATTGTATTTCCTTCTTCCTCTTTAAGTGCAGGTCATTTTTATTTATTTTATTTATTTATTTATTTTTATTCACAATTTTCCAAATCCTGTTTTTATTTTAAAGCCATGATTCCAAATGACTTAAAGAAAACGTAATAATGCATCATCACAAAGTCTGTTTGCCCATCAATGCAAACAGGCCAGAGCCAATTATGCTTCAGTCTTTAAGCACTTTGTGATGTTTGAGCCAGAAAGGTGCTATAGACTTTACAAAACTGTCTCTGTCCTTGATCGACAAAGACTTTGTGATGAAATTTGGAAATCAAATTGGAAATGGGGAAAAAGGCATTGTGAAATAAAAACAGACAGAAAGAGGTTATTGTGAAATAAATAACAAATATAAAACTATTTTATTGTGACAGGAAGCAGGATGAGTTTTTAGAAATGTAGGCTAATGTGTTGTGTCATCATGGTTTAAATGAATATATGCATGTTTTTAAAAAACATGTATTTGATATGGATGATTTAATAATAATTTATTTACATTTAATAATGTAATACTTACATACCTCCATCCCCTATCAAGCTCCCACAGAAAAGCAAATATAGGTTGAGTGGTTAAACAGAATGTAAAACCAACCAGTTACTCTTCACTCTTGAATTATTTTCTCTTGTAAACCTTAAAATATACATCCATCCATCGTTTACCTCTTAACCCTTCAGGGTTTTCATCTAATTGTTGATCCCCCAGTGGCTGCAATTTACAATGTAGGCCTATCAAACGCATCGTTTTACAACAGGTGATCGTGCACGTCTTTTAACGCAGTCATAGCCCCGCCCACTTTTTACCTAGAGTGGACAACGCCAACTTCAACCGGAAGTCTTATCTTAACGCCCCTTTTTCCACCTCATTGACGTCAACTTTGTTTCCCTTCCACCGATACGTGAGAACTTCAACAGGTAATGGCACGTTTTTTTGTAAGCTTTTGGCAGCTAGTGCTGACATGAATATTGTAAAATGATGTGCTGGCGCTGTTGAGTTGGTGTTTGTGTGTGGGGTTATCAATAAACTATAAAACTAGCATTGTTCCCTTAGTTCTAACTTTACCTTTGCGTTTGATGACTGTATCTTGCTTTTCTGCTGCAGTGTCTAAATGTATTGGCAGTGTTGATATTGGTATTAATTGTAAATTAACTTCTTGAATTGGGTGACACTGGTTTTTGGCACTTGTGTTCATGCTGTCACATAGTGGTGTGACCTGCACATGTATGAGTGTTATGAATCTTAGGGGCTGAATTGGTTTTGTGCATTATGTCCCTGTTACTTGCTTGTTGCTGTTGTTTTGAGGGCTCATTGCAAGCCCGATCTGTTGTAAATCCTTTTATGGATTTGGGGCCGTTGCTAGGACAGCAGTCCTTTCACATAATTATAACCCTGTAATTTGGCTTCATGGGAAGCTCAGCTTTGTTCACGTTTTCTCCACACATTTCACATGCAACTGAGCATTAGAGGGATATTTATAATGATAACAAGGTGTTTATGTGACTTGGTTTACAATTCTTCATGTCATGTCAGTTACATCTTAACTGCTGAGCTCCTTTTTCCTTGTACTCCTACATTCGACTGGCTCTACAGCTTTGTACATTTGTGAGTTTAATATGCTTATTAATTATCTGCTGTCTTGATGACATGTCTTAGTTTGCTGCTGCAACTCATATGGACAGGTGATTGTGGTTTTGGGGAATTCACTTTATTATCATCACACTTGATCTCTCTGTTGTGTCGAGTTTGGTGTGTGCTTGTAGGTAGTGATGAAAGCAGATCAAATATTTATTATTTATAAAATAAATCTGCATGCTTTTGATATGGCTAACTTGGCTCTAATTTCACAACAAATACCAAATATACATACAGTCTGAGGGGCTGTGAATGACTATCAAGAAAAAATGATAACCAAAAAATGTCTTGATTTTAAAGGCCCACGTGCCGAAAAGGCTAGAAATTACTTATAAAAAATATGTTAAGATTATACACGATTTGAAGATTTGTTTGTCACATTTACAAATTTGTCACTTTACTCACTGTCATTTTGGTTGAGAGACACTCCTTTTTGCATTACTGCTTGACTTGTAATTTTAAATTGAATTGCTCTTGTACAGTTTCTGTTTTTATTTTACATTCTTGTGATTATTATTTTTTTTTTTACATTTCTCTATTTAACATACTTTAATATCATAGTGTACAACAAATTACGTCAGTCAGGCGATATGCGGTTTTGTTCTCATTTTCCTTAGCATTGTGTGGTCTGCTCTGCTGCGGTCCCCCAAAGCGGTATTACTTGAGCACTCATATAGTTTAAATGGACATTATCATGAGATTAATACTTCGGATGGATCTTAATGCAGTGTCGGTACCACAGAAGATCCGGCCTGAGCAGACAGGGCATTGGAGAGACGAGGCTTAATGGAGGTTTAATAGACAAATGTTGGCAGGATGTATCTCAGGCTCCTCAATAACAGCAGGATGTGGAAATTCAGACAATGGTTTTTAAATGGTGATGGATGACATCAATTGGTTTCATTTTATGCCTTGCAGATGGGAAGAGTGTTTGTTACTGGAATACTAGAAGAAGGAGGACAAAGATGAAAATAAATAGAGTGAGGAAGCAGTTTGATAAGCAGAACCGATGCTCAACAGAGGTGGATGAAGGTTGGGTGAAAGTAAAAGTCAGAGCTTATTAGGAAAGCTCAGAGGGACATTGACAACTTGGTAACAAACTTCTTGGTTGCTGGGAGCCTTTGACACAAACGAGAAGCAGCAGGTGTCTGATTCGAAGCAGGTCTGACATGACCCGTCTTTCTCACCATCACCTCTTCATTATAATGATGTTTCTGTCTGTTCAAGTTCTGAAAGTAGCTGTCAGCTTGGGGAGGGTCACTGCTTTGAGGCTAGATGAATCATATCATTGGGGAATTGATGGATCATAAACGAGAAAGCAAAGCTGAGCAAAAGTCCGTGGAGTGGCTTGTCACAAGAAGATCTGCTTACCAGTGTTACTAAATGTCATTGTCAATTGACAACATTGGCCGCCTAGTTTACATAAACCTGTTTACCAAAATTGTTTTATTTTTGAGATATTGTGAAAGAGTTTGTCTGTTTATGTTTTGTCCTAATTCAATAAACTTTCCAGAATGTACCTGAAATAGTTTATCACGGTAGCCAAGCCTTTCATAAATAGCCCCCTTTTAGCTCATATTTGAGTTCGAAATTCAATTCTTGTAAAAAAAACTATTTTCTAGGAGTATTAATATTTGGCTCAAAGGCTCTCTTAGCTCTGTGATTGACAGCTCAGAGGGCACATCCAAATGATAAAAGAGGTCAACAATTGGCTGAAATTTACACCTTGGACTTCTGAATTTCAGGCTTGTACTTCAATTTTCCTCTCTAATATCTGAATACACCATTCACCATCCCCGTTGGCGCCCACATAAAAAGCGATATAAGTTGATAGCCATTGGTTGCTGCAACTTTTACAGCCTACAAACTGTAGTTTTTGTTCAATTAATGGCAAAATGTTACAACACTGGTGACTTCAGGGGGGCAGGAGCATTTCTTCTCCATCATGTCTGACACTGGTAGTGGCCATGGTGTCTCAAAAATTGAGGCTGCAGTCTACCAGTAAGCTAGGCTTTAGAGATTTCCTCTTCAAAATGTTTTTTTTTCTTTTGGATTAAAGAGAAAAATAATACTGGGGGAATCGCTGATCCTGCTCTGAAATCGAAAGCTCTTTAGATTGATTTTAGATTTGAAATTGGTCTGCATGGGCCTGTATTAATAGCAACACTCAGTTTGGATGGATTTTTTTTTTTTTTTAGCTTTCCATTTCTAATAAAGAGACACGTCTAAGAAATAAATTAAACAGTGTAAGAACAGTACTGTTTTATCTAGTCTAACGTTAGCTGGAAATGTTAGCATGTTGGGCTATCTTACTACTGAAAGTCAGAAACTAGACAATTCCTTTCCGAGAGTTGCCATTAGCTAACTATGTGTTGTAGGCTCTTGGTTTACGTTAAAAAAAGAGCTGTGTTCACAACTAGCATATCCACTGTGTCAGCCTGACCTGCATGCTACAGCAGGGCTCCTGGCTAACTTTTGGTTGCAGTGGTGCTAATATTTCATTTAGGTGCATCAGTACATAATTTAGGTGCACACAACGTTTTTCACTGCACCTTTTGGCACTGCAATAATACACCTATTATACTTTTTTGTTACATTGGTAATTCCTTAACACATTATGTAAATGACTGTTAATGAGAATAGTTAAATAAATAACAATAAATACATCCCTCAAACACAAACCAAAAATCACAATAACCTCAATTGTTTAAAAATAAACTGAATATCTCAACTAAATTGCTGAGGTTTAATGTGCTTTTCTTGGCTATATTATAAGCAGTGTGCCATCATGTTATTATCATGTCTGACTCCTTACT
This sequence comes from Eutrigla gurnardus, assembly GCF_963514095.1. NCBI lineage: Eukaryota > Metazoa > Chordata > Actinopteri > Perciformes > Triglidae > Eutrigla > Eutrigla gurnardus. Next base: position 13,962,566 of record NC_139923.1, on the reverse strand, counting down.
GCTTCCGTTTGTGGCTGCCTGGCACTGAAACATCTCTCTATGACGTCGTTCCCCTGCACCTCCAGACATTACCAACATTAGTACATTAAGGCTTATAAACAATGCCTAATTTCTTTTTCCCACCAACATTCAGCGAAAAAGAATACCAGGGACAGAGCCAATCATTGCACGCCCCTACTCTGCCTCTGATTGGCTCAGACTGTAGTATTTTTGTTTCTGGCGGGGGGAAAGACAAACATTACGCTACACAGACAGACCAGCTAAATGTTCGGCACAGCAGTCCTCACAAGGTTGGCAGTTCGAGCCCCATCTGTCCTTGAGCAACACACTGAACCAAGTTTGGTTTGTGTGTGTTATGGGTGAATCAGTGAGTGGCAAACAGCGTGCAACATCCTCTAAGGTAGAAATGCACAAGCCTATATAAATAAGTCCATTTACTAAGTTAAGTTAGTTTTTTCAAGACCCGTAAAGCTATAGATCGTGTAGATAGTTTGCCTTTGTGTACATGAAGTTTCCTGCTTTATTTTGATAGTCTGTCTGTTGTCATTTCACATGTCCTGTCAAGCTTCCCGCTCGTGTGATTGCTGCTCCCTGCCCTTATGTCTTCCACCTGTGTCTCATTGTCTTCCCCCCCTAGTGTGTTTAAGGTGTGTCTTCCTTCCCTTCCAGCCAGATTGTCTTTTCCCCAGTGTGAGCATTCCAGTGTTTTCCTTGTGTTCCTCTAATGTTTATGATCCTGCTCGTTATTTAGACCCTCGACTTTGCTTGGTGTTTTTGACACTGATCTGCCGTGTCAAAACTGCTTGAATAAACCACCTTGAACCAGGGTCAGGGTCTGCATCACTGAGTCTACCTGCCTGTGAGACAGTTTAATACTGTACTACAAAAACAATATGCTTAAGTGCTGAAAAATATAATACGTTTTCATGTATTTAATCAATCATTGGCGTAAAGGACAAAATAAACAAAATAGTTTTCTTTTATTCTAACCACTGTTTTTTCCACTAATTAAAAACTTACAGTTTTAATAAAAAATAAACCTGTATGACTCCTTAACATATTCAGTTATATTTTAAACTTCCCTGATAACCTTTTACTAACCTGTGTTTCTGTCCTCCATGGACTCTGCTTTTAAGGCTTGATGAAATAAAGGCATATTTTTGTCCCAAAGAGCACCTGACACAGAGGGATTTAAACACACTGGAAAAGATAAAACTTTATTTCTCCCTGTCGTGACAATACAAAGTCAACAAGTGCAATAACAATCCAACTGAAAACGTTACTGTTCATTCTATCTAGTAGTAAATACATAGACAGAACGTGGTGCACATTATCATAACCACCACACCCAAAAAGTGAGGTATCAACCACTACAACGCTTCTGTGTATAGGTGGGTATTCAACTGTAAGGCAACTGTTACCATGACAACCTGACAGACTGAAACAGATGTGTGCTCTCTTCTTCCCATCCATTTTTATTTCATTTTAGTTATTTATTTATTTGGGAAGAGGGTTGAGCTGATACAATTTACAGTACCACAGCACACATCAGGCCAGAGTCACAACTGTTTTCAAACAAACCAGGAGACATCACAAAACCAAGTTGTAACATTTTAAGAAATTGGGGAATCCATTTTTGACCCTGCTACTGCTTGTCAGAGACAACATTACATTTGCCTTTCCCCTGGGTGTTACTATTACTTTATTGATGAGAAGAACAGACCTCCTTTACTTTATTACAGGTCAGAACAAACAGCATAGAGCCCTAAAATCGACACCAGGTTGTTCCCACTTAAGGCCTTTACACACTGGGAGCATCTTTTCATGTAATTATTTCTCACATCAATATATCATTTTTTCAACTGTTGCTTTTGTCATGAGCATTTTCAAAGAGAAAGTGAATAAAATGCGAAGAACTTACTTAATTTTGGAGTCAATTTTTCTGAATCTTTGCACCGTGAAAGAAGGCATTAACCAATCACCTTGTGCATACACTATCATACAACACAGTGGCTGCTTTGTACTCTTTTCAACCTTGACAAAGGCAGCAGGACAGATCAATTCCTTCCGATCTTAACTTTCACAATAAAAGCCCTTAACATGCAGGACACTGTGTAACCGTTTACCAGAGAACTCAAATTCACTCAGAGCATTTCACTAAAAGGAAACTCAATAGAGTACAGTAGCTTAGGCTATATAACAATTTACCTTTGTGAAAAAGTACTGCAACTGTTGCATATTTGCATCACTGCCAGTATGAATAGTTTTGATGCCAAATATTCACAGCATTTCTTATTTCTTGTGTAAAGGCCTTTATCCCGCATTAGGGACTAACTAAATCCCCATTGAGCTGCTACACCTGTTACTTCCGCACCTGTCAAATTTCTCCCTGTTTGTTGCTGCTGTTCATACTCTGAATAAGGAGGTAAAAAAAGAGAGAAAAGGAGTAATTTAGCAAAACTGCTGATCCACGGGCCAATTATTTCTCTTGGACACATCCTTTTTCTCTTCTCCTGAAAGCACTAACCTGCTGGGGTGCACACGTGATTAAACTTTAGACATTGAAATGGGAATCAACTTGCTCTAATGACTCAGCAAATGTGAATATTATTGCTGATAACTGAGGAAGGAGCCCAGCGAATGACCAGAGTTCTGTTCAAAGGGTCCACTTAAACTTTATGAGACAGAGAGGACAAATGTGATGGCAAGACCCATAGTCTGGAGCCAACTATGAAAGATTAATATATCTGTTAGATTTCAGTGAGGACCTAGCAACGTGTGCATGGAACAGAGATTCTGTACATGCAGGCTCGACAGCAGCCAGAGTACCAAATGCAGTAGAAAGATTGGCACCTCTCTGGTAATGTAGCTTACCTACTGTCTGTCCACCTAGGCTTCACATGCTGTCGCTCATACACAGTCTGGCACCAGCCACTTTATCTGTTGTACCATTTTATGGATTACAGAGAATTAAACTCAGCAGTTAGTTCAGATTTAAGTGATAACCTTTTATTAGAACTTGCTGATAGTGAAGCTGAAACCATTAGTCGATTTATCTCATTAACTGAAACAATTTAATTGATCAAGTCATCGTTGAGGTCATTTTTCAAGCTAAAATGCTATGTTTCAGCTTCTAGTCCACGATTTTCTGACATGTTATTGACCAAATGATTGAGTAATTGAGTAAATAATTGTCCAATTAATCTAAAAATGTTCATTAATTGCAGCCCTAATGTAAATGTGTTCCTTGAAAAGGTGAATTGTCCTCACATTTCTCATTGCAATGCTGACAGAAATAGCTGGAGAACTTTTTCAATATGAGTTCATTATCCAGAAAAGCTGTCTGTCCATTTCAGTAACTTCACCTTCTCATTTAATGTAACCTGAACTGAAGCTCTGCGATACACCTCAATGATTACCCAGTGCTCATTTGGCTGACGCCTCTGACTTTTACCATGCCATCCTGTTTAAGCTACTGTACATTATTGCTGACAGTGAAAGGGGTTTTACTGTTTTCTTTTCTTTTTTTTACATTTTCTATTATGGCTAATCCCTTACAATTGTCTATAACCAATGTGGGATATAGAGCGCTCCTTATAAAGGAACCAAATTGATATCCATTTGCATCATATTGCTAATGGAGCTGTTTTTCAGGCAGCTCCGGTAATGAGGAAGGGTAAACAAGTCAATGGGTGAGGTTACCGAGGCAACTGTTATGCACTAACTTGTAATGTAATGGTCTCAAATGGGCTTTTAGGCTCTTAGCCAAGGATTAAGGTTATGTTTAACTGAAGCTCTTTGCTATTGTGAAGGCATCCCTGATCCTCGTTATGCTGCGTTCACACTACGAGTGACAAAATAACAGGCTACAAGTCATTTTCAATGGAAGCTGGTGACAAACACACATCTAACACATTTTGATGTCCTGTTCTGTCTAAAACGACGTATTCATGCCATTAGCCAGTTCCCAGTGCAACGAGATCTTGAGCAACACCTCAACAGTGACTCCGTAACAATAGCAGTAGCTTGCCACACTTGGCCGTTTTGTTGCTCGTAGTGTGAACATGGCATCAATGGGTGAATAACTTGAGTCAACATCGCTTTCCTAAGCATCACTAAACCAAAAGAGAAATCTTAATGACCTAATGTAAAGCCTTTAGATCTACAGAAGTCTATCTGTATGGCGTTGTGTCCTTGTCAGACACGTTACAATATAGAGAAATCACGTTTGCAGAAAGGAGACCTAAAACATTTCATACAAGATATTGTTTTCAACATGGCTGCAGAGACAATTTGTGTCTGGTTTCAGTAAGTTACAAAAACATTCTACTCTAAGTGAGATGCTCAGCATCAACCTAAGCTGTTACATGTTCCGAATGTTAACCACTCATATATTTCTCTGACTAGTTCACATAAATAAATCACCATATAGATAACCCACAACGGTGTCTAACTGCTACTGAACACAAACTGACATAGCAGTGTAATAAACATGTTATATCTAGAAAGATGAGCTTCTTTTTTTAAAAGCCTCCTTGCTCGTGAGAACAGTTAATCCAGTTGAGTTCGGCTCCGTTTGGGATACTCCAGTCATTGGCAGCCATTTCAGGGATCACTGGACACCTGTGAGCAGTTGAATGTGCTGTGGCAGCAGCAGCAGGTCCTCTGTGTCTCCTGGCAGCCTTGGTTCAGCTTGGTTTTAAATGCCATACTGGCCTGCTTCTGTCAGTCCACGGGTGTGTTGTGCTCATCAGAAAGGGGCAGTAGTCACTTCTAACTACGACAGTATGGCTAGCCCACCACTGGTGTTTGTGTCTGTGGTCCAGAGAGGGGGGCGTCTGTGGGGCATCTCCTCTGTATCATGTAAGGGAACAAGGTGTTGCTACTCTTCAGTTTTCATTCTTCATTTCATTCTGTCAAGAGAGAAATGCAGAAATTCAGCATGAATGTTTATTTTTGACAATTAAAATCTCCTCACAAGCTTTCAACCACATCTCATGGATCTCCCTCAGCAGAGGGAGTTACACTGTTCTGATGGAGATTCAAAAAGCGTTTTCTGGCCCAGAATACACTGGATCCATATGGACGGCCGGCTGAAACGCATAAGAATTTTATATAACATGGACATTGATTTTAGCTGCATGACTGAAATTTTCTCAAATCATGATGTGTGTGCTTTATGATCAACGTTAATCTTTATATAGGCCTAACATCATATTGGCAAGAAAATCAGCTCAAGGCCTGAAAACACAAAAACTAATAAAAATGCGCAGCTCAGATTTACAGAACTATTTTACAAGTCAGTAATTCGTGTAAAGCTTTTCAGCCCAACCCAGCTCTATGAAACACATCCCACCCATTTCTGCCATCCAAAATAATGGTACCTCATTGTCGATGAAAGTTTCCACTTGAAGGTTATTCTAATGCCCTCTAGAGAAAATGACTAAACTGCAAAGTAAATGTGTGATAACAGATCTAATAAAAGATCATAAACACAGCCCCAAAATAAAATTGCTGCTGCCTGACTTGCTCGCGGCCGTGCCAAAAGCCATTCTTCTTCTACTTTCAAGGAGTTATACCTATTCTCCTGCTCGTTCCTTTTAGCCTGCAGTAGGACTTTGTGTCTGCCTGCCTTTGTAGCATCTATGATGTTAATTAACTCACACCACATGGAGAGTGTTGCTTTAATTGGACAAGGTCTTGGCATACTGCTCTGTGGACAGACAAGCCAGGAATAATTTTATAATGCACAATTCTATTATTACCACAGAAAGCCAACCAGTGAGTTCAAAGATGGATGTGAATATGCAGGAGACACAGCTCGGCTTTGATCACACACCGACAGAAAAAAAAAAATACTGTGAAACAAGATGTGAAATGCAGTTTCAGCTTCCCTAGTGGAGCAGCATGGAGTGTCATTTCCTCGGAAGACAGACCCACGGGTGTTTGAGAGTTGGTGTTAGGGATGGTTACCTACGACCAAAGTGATGTAACACACAGTCTGAGTGGGGTGATGGAGACTTCGTTTACTAGACTGGGTGAGAACGTTGAGTCACTGAGGTCTGACTGTAAGAGGCAGTGTTACGATTGCTGGTGAGTCAGGTGCTGAATGTGGTGACAGATGCCACCTCACATGGACCGCTCCATCCAGGGCTAAGCTCAGCAATCCCAGTAAGCTACCAAGCTTGTGCGAGCTTGTGGGTGGTTATTGGCACAAGATGCTAATGTCACTTGGTGCCAAGTGATTTATTAATCACCAAGAGACTCTGACGTGTTCTGTTGATATGCAGTGGTGCCATTTGATGTTGCCCAACGTCTAATTTCTCCCACATTAATCACTTCTGGCTTATACTCGCCACACATTAAACCAAGGTTGAATCATCCATCCATGCTAATTTGGAGCCCATCCTAGCTAACACTGGACAATAGGTGGGCTACAGTGGACAGGTCATATTTGAAATTGTGCCTCTACTTTAGCAAAGGAGCATCTTATGTTTTATCTTCACTGCACAGCTATTTTTGTACAGTAAGTCTTGATCAGCACTGACTGAAGACAAACTACATTTGTTTAAAATATGCAGTAAATCCAGACTGAAATGACAGCAGCAGATCAGACAGTTTTTGGAGTTCTGAGGGTGTCAGGTCCACTACACAAGGAATGTAAAATAAGTGATAAAGTAGGAGATTCTCACTGCCAGCTCCTTTTTGAAAATGTTCTTTGGTGTCAGGATATTCAGATGATGCTGCTGTTCCCCAGTAACACAAATTGCTAGAGTTGAGCAACTGGGCAAAGAGGGTTTGCACATCCTGGCTAAACTTTTAATTTGTTGCAGGTAGACAGCCAATCAGGGCTTTCAAATGAGCACTATAGCAATAGAGCGGGAACGTTGAGGAACAGCTGCATTTTTTTGCAGTCCATAAAATCTTCATCCATTTAATTGTCTTTATGTTACTATCTATCAAAGAGTGAGTTAAAACAATGGTGATTGATCATGTGACCCACTAGTGAAAGTGCTTGTACTTGCTGCATTGCCTAGAAATAGGATCTCCGTGTCTGTGGCGACATTCCTGCGCAAAATTCAAAATGTTTACGTTTTACATCAGTCAGCAGCGGTCGGTCTGCCCAGGTGGAGCTACTCACGGAAGCGTATGCTGCGTTTACATGTAATAGGAAATCGGTAACTTCCAATTGCTGAGTCAGGCTCCCTCTAGTCTAAAGTGTTTGAACGGCGCAGCCAGGTACATTTCATGACTGCTGACTCACAATGGAGGATCAACAGCCAAGAAGACCATTCAACTTCCAGTCCAAAGAAAAACAAACGAAAAAAAGAATTGAAGTGAAGAAGGGCAAGTTATCAAGAAGCAATGTCACCGTGAACGAGAGAAAACGACGGACCTCCTTTCAGTGTGGAGCATTTGAAGGCATCAAGCAGATGAGAGGCAGTCGAAACTGTTCGGTGAGCAGATGAGGTCCCAGAGGCTCACCTGTAGTTCCATGTACTGCCAAAGAGGCCGCTAGAAGCAACGTATATCAAATCTTACGGACTGCCACTTTAAAAGTACAATTTTGTCTAGCCACATGATCCAAATAATGGGTTCATACAATCTATATCTGGTGCTAGGGTTTGGACTTTGAGCTAACTGCTAACTGAAGGTCCATCCATCTCCCTGAGCTGTGCCCACTCCTCCCGGTGAAGTAGCCTCCTGGCAGCAGGGCAGACCAACCAAAAACACAAGGTGTTTTCTCATTCCGCTTAATGGAATAGAGTTAGAGGTTGAAGTCTTCCCCCTATGAAATAGAACAGCCCTTTGAGTCCCCCATATTTCATCAGTAATCTTCGATGGTGTTTATGTAATTATGATGAGCCACTTCATGACAGAAGTCTGCAGTTGCAACAGTAAATCTATGAACTTGAAACATTTTATACGCTTATGTTCTTCGAAACACAAGGCTGCCCACACTGAACCCCCAGCAGACCTGCAGCAGTATACCAGCCTGCTCATGTAGCGATATGGAGAACTGTACTTTTTCTGAAGAAATGGATCTCATGTGGAGAAATGATCATACTTTGACTTGCTGTGAGGATTGGTCCGCTGCACTGGAAACCATTTGTGGTTGATTCCTTAGTTGCTATGCGAGTGGGTTGTTTTTAGATATGCCAGTTGTGGGATATGACCCCATCTCTGTTTGTTTACATTTGGCCAGCAGATGTTCAACTAAGTAGACCCAGTACTACCCTGCACCCTCCCTGGGGATAAAGATCTGTACCCCTGCAAATAAACCATAGGCAATCTGATGACGCATTGTGTGGGCAACATCAGCTGTGTCGTAAATACAGTATCAGCCATGGTTACTTAACACATTTAACCAAACGTGAAAGTATTTAGACTGTGAGAAGTGCTTCACTGCGTTAAACTGCATCCAGGCTGTTCTAATCTTGCCCCCAGAACCTTTCTGTGACCGAATATAGCTCCCAGCATGTCAGTGGCGGCTGGTGGAATTTCTTTCACAGCTGGCTTTGCCAAAAATACAGGATGATTTGCTGCTGCTTCTAAAATACGACCTGTTTTATCAAAAAACACTGTTCATGCCATAATGTGAGTCAATGTAAAATGAGTACTCATAGAACAACTCAAACCCAACTCTATTAATGAGTGTGTATGTGGACGTCGTGCCTCGAAATCTCATCCAATCCCTGTTAATTTGCAAGACCGGAAGCCTTGGCTCTGCGGTTCTGTTGCCAGCAGCTTCCACAAGCGAAACCATCTAATTACATTGCAAGATACTTGTTGATGCATTGCAGGCTACGTATTGACCCTCCACACTTTTAATAAGGGAATGAAGGCAATTAATACATTTTTAAATTTAAAATGAATTAATGATGCAGAGCAGGAGGGGCAGAGCCCTAGCGCCCTCTATAGGCCAGCCGCCACTGCAGCATGTCACATCTTTTTTAACTGACGTGAGGGATTATCTAAGACTATTCATAGCTCCTTGTAAAAGATGTCCTGTTTATTGGTTAGTGGCTACACTTTTTATAGAAAAAAGATGCACACGATTATTCCACATCACCATCTATTCTGAGGAATTTTCCATCAGTCATTGCCAGAATGAGTTGCCATGAACGCTGCATGTTCTACTTTGTCAGGGAGCATTTTTGGGGTTTCAAACACGTGTTATACACAGTAAGCCTATGATTGATGACTCCTATCATATTGAACTGACTTCACGTATAATAAGGGGGCTCCATGGGTATGTCCAGTGTTAGTTAACCACGTTTCCACCAGCAAAGCAGCCCCAGGATCCCACTGCAGCATCCCAGCTCCCCTATCTTTGGCTCACACAGTTCACACTGCTTTTCAAAGCCATTTGTCAAACCTCTGCCCACATTAAATTATCATGACCCGAGAGAGATATCTACCTCTCGGTAGAGACTCTGAGCCCCAGTCAGACGTATAGGTTGCACAGTGTCTGAGATGGAGAACTGCATGAAAAATTGACTGCACAAAAATGTAGGTTTATTCGTGCTTGTGTAGGTTTATTATGAAAGTCTGTGCAATGTCTACCGTAAGAAGAGAAAGTTCCCTGTGGCTGTTATGTGTTACAGTTCACTCCAGGTATCGTAAATCATCTTGTATGTTTTAAGAGTCACATGCAGCCCAACACTGTGACTGCTCACAAAGGTAATAAAAAGTAAAAAGAAAAAATAAACTGAAATGACAGCACATGGTGTTTTGCCAACGAAGGTCCATGAAGGATATCTTATAATATACTCAAAGTCGAATTGTTCAGGTTAAATAAGAGTTAGGGGCCTCTGGCGGGCAGTGCAGCCTTCACATTATTCTCTTCTTTTCTGTTCATTAATAATGACGGCTCCCTAATGAGCTGGTCAGACTTAAAACCCCAACTTATTTTTTTTTTTAAATAAGTTGATGTTGAGTGCAGCTACTGTATTTTGAGATGAAAGACAAATACAGATCAAATGATTTGCATAAAATTATCCACTGGTGGGCAGAAGGGCAGAATTCTTAAAATATTGATAACATCTATAATGCTTCGTCAGAAGGAAACCATATGAAATTATTCTTTTTTTTACCAGTGAGTTGCTATGTTTCTGAGTTAGAAATCATTGCGAGACAGTAATCATGCATGTGTGTGTTTGTCTGCGCACTGCACTCTTAACAAGTAATGCAGAGTCTTCTCTGTTGGCTTGGAAAGTATGCTAGAAATGTGTCCTGCAAAAGAACTGTTTCCCTGCCATGTTTCTCTGTCTATGTAACAAAACACTGAGTACAAAGAAAATCACACTGACCAGAAAATGAGACTCAGAGAGAACGTTTGTTTGAAAATAGATGAACATAAAAGAAGATTTGAATATCTTTCTAAGCATCTGTTATGTGTCCAAACAACTGCAAGAGTTTGCACTATAAATGTATCTCAGAGTAGAATAAATCACATTTTGAATTAGTCAGCACAGCGTTATGTAATAAATCCAACTGTATGGGTGTTTTCAGTTTTTCTACATTTCTGATTAATGTCTGAAAGAGCTTCAACAGATAACCTTATCACTTATTCTACCGCCTACCACTATACCATCAAATTTAACATTTGAAAGATTTCAGAAATATTCATCACTTCTCCAAATATTTTCAAAATCCACAACTACCCTAAATCAGCAAAAATTAGATCCACCTCATAGCCTATTCAAAAAAAGAAAAGGTCACGTTTAGAGCTTGTTTGCCTGTTACTCCAGTTACTTCCTTCTTCCAAAACTGTGGTGAAGAATTCCTAATAGGAGGTAAGATGTTGTTAAACACTGACTGGTGTGTTATCTCCATGCTATTAATTAAGACCAAATTGCCCCCTAAGTTACCACATAACTGGTTGCTGTCAACCTCACTCAACATAAAACACACAGTGGCTACATTACATAACCTCCAGCAAACTTCAACAATGAGGACAAAACAGCATCAACAATCTCTTTGAACTGAATAGTCTTTGGTTTAGGGAAAAAACAGTAAAACCAAGACTCCGTCAGCATGTATGCGTGTGGTTCACCACCCAGCCTGTTTATAACTGCTATGGACAACATTGTCTTCACTTCACCTGTCTGATCCGTGTGTTACGTACTGTTTACTGTGATGTTTTACTGTTACCTTTAAGAGTGTCCTATGTCTGAGAAAATGTGTAATTCTAGGCTTTCTAAGTAAAATTTACTAGACCATAGTCCCTTAAAATACTGAACTGAAATCCAAACAGTCTTTTCCAGACCTGTCTGATATTGTATGAATTATTATTTGCACACTGCCAACACTCCCAAGGAGATATTTCCATGAAGTAGTTGGTGGTTACCCAGGTGATTTGTGACGTACATGTTAGTTTGTGGTTTGCTGATTCTTGCACCTTTACAGTGCCAAACTGCAGGTCGGCGGTAGTCATGTGACAGACAGTGACTCACCATGCGGTGGATGTGTTGTAGGGCAGGAGTGTGGGGCTGTGGCTCTCCCCTCTGAGGCTATGTCTGGGCTGGTAGTGGCTGGGGACCATGGGCTGGGCTTGAGCCTGGGCTTCGCTCTCCTCCGGCATGGACCTCTGCCACTGACTCCGAGCCTTCTTCAGCCAGCGTCCTCCCAGACCCCATTTCTCCAGGTAGACCCGGCACAGCTCGTAGTTTATGGCTGAGTAGTAGAGAAAGTCTAGTGCCAGCAGCACCATCACGAAGAAGCCATAGATCCACACGCCAACCAGGGCTGTATAATTACTGCAGAAAAGACAGACTGTAAGTATAACCACAGTGTCATCTGGGAAAGATGATGATAAACACTCTTGCATGCTTAGATCCACCATCCAGCTACCCTTCACCTTAAATCCCAGCTACAATAGAGCTGCCACGTGTGCATGTTTGCTGTTCATGTGGCAAGACCAAGACTTTCATCCAGTCCTCCCTTGATAAAAACTGGTTAAATAAACAAGACATAAATTATTAAGAAACCCTCCATCTGTTCTATTTGATGCTTTCTAAAATGTTCCTTCTTAAATAGGGCATCGAAGTTCATCTCCATTTGGCTTCTTCCTCATGGTGCCTCCGAAAAGCTCTCTCATAAATTGTTGTCAGGTTTTCGATAAGCTGGATTTGTATGGCACATTTCATCTTTTGTTTAGCCAACCTACATCCATAAAGTACAGCAAGATTAATGCACAGAAATGGCTACCTGAGAAATTTGAGAAGCAGCATTTTGCCAAAATAGGGATGCTAAATATGTAGGTGTGATGTCTTTGTTTCAATGGTGCTAAGGACATCTACAGTCATTGGGGGATATCACATACAATTTAAAATGATTGAGTCCTTTGCATCTATTGTACAGAAAAAAGTAGTATTTTGCCTCTGAGAGACTGGGATGACACAGGATATTACTATACTATTACTAGAGATTTATTTGGAGGGAACCCCATTTTTTGAAATATACTTTGCACTGCTGAAGCCCTTTACAAAAAGTGCTTCTACTGTAGTTCAGTTAATCAAGTTTATACAATTCTGCCTGAAAATGATGTGACCTTGGGATATTTAACTGAATAAATGACCTGTAGTCAGGTGAATGCCACTACTGCTACTCAAACTACTCAAATCTAAATGTGCGTTGAAAGATTTCTTCAGGAAATGCAGTCTACTCATCCCCTTCTTATATACAGCTGGAGGTATGTTGCTTTTCTTCACCTCTGCTTCTGGAACATTTACCTATAATTTAGTTTGTCTACTCAAGTAATTTAAGGGGGCAAAAGGCAATACATGAGTCAAGCTTAAGGTAAGCAAACAAGAATATCTGCACAGTCCTTGAAAAGATCGATCATAGCCACGCAACTAAAAAAAATGTTATTCAATATTCAACACAGATTCCTTAGAGAAGGAAAGCAGGTGCGATTGATTATCTGTCAAAGGTTTCTAGCTGGTCCTGCTGCTTTTCTAAAATTGTATTCACAGATGACTCTTCTAAACCGAATCTATTCCAAATACATAATTTCAGCTACTCTAAATACATAGAGAGCTATCAACACCAACTCGTCAACCCCCAGAGGACGCCTGTCGGTTTACCTTGAACTGCATTAAATCTCATTACCATGTTCTCCATGCAGTGTGAGTAGAGAGCAGAATTTAACTCCTTTGGCTAGCGGTAAATATCAAACCTGCAGCCCTATCGCCCAGTGAGCCAGGATGGAAGGGTGGCCAAACAGGCCATCTGACACTCAAATGAAATATCATGACCTGCTGCAGGGCATTGTGAACCACCCGAGGCAAAGGCATGCTGGGAGGGCATTATTACGGAGAGCTGAGAGCCAACAAACGGCACATTTTTCTGTGTCCTTCACTCGGTTTATATGGTTCTTTCTTTAATAACAAAGTACAACAAAGTACTATATTTTTTTTGCATCCTTGCTGCTGTATGATAGGATACGTGTTATACTTGATATAATAGCCAGCACTTAACACCTGCCTTTGTGAGCTATCGTGTGGAGGCTTCCCACTCATAACACAACGCTGCTCTCAGCATCTGTTCTCTTCTGTGGTGGTTTTGAATGCCTCTGTAGGTGTGGATCGATGTCAACAAACCCTCTTAAGTAAAAGGCAAACGGTGTCAATGAGTGTGATATTGTCGAGGGAGCAAAGCATTTGTGAGCAAGCAGACTATAACCAGTTGTTTTCAAGATGAAGAGTTGAAGAAGACGATGGTAAATTCAAGTTGGTGACATTTCTCGTAATTTTTTTGGTATGATAGCGTTCAGGTTAAATAAGATATCAGGGCTAGCAAATCTAAACATTTCATGGCTCCAAATACTTGATTACTTTGACAGTATTTAGAAGGCTTTTTTACTTGCACGTGTTTTACTTTATTTTTTATATATTGGTTTAACGTTTTTTCCATCATTTTTACACGTCACGTTTTAATTCATTCATTCATCCATTTTCATTTCAGAATGAATAAGCAGTTTTGTCTCATTTGCAGGTATGATGAATGTTGTAGAATCATCAAAGAGAATGGCCTTACCTTTCAGAATGATTTTTCAAACTATGTGTTACATGATTGAAATGTCAATACTGAGTTTTGGCAGATGAATCGCATCACAGAAGAATTTCAAGCCAATCTGAGGAAAAGTCATCTCTGAACTTGACTCAAGAGATTCAGCACAACCAATGTTTTCCCTAATTACATCCACTAGGGCATGAAGTTTATACTTTGAGTCCTGTTTGTTTGTCTTTTGCAGGATAACTTCATAACTACTGAAAAAATTTCAATATCATTTGGTAAAAATTAATAAATCTCTTTGCTCCTGAACCAAAAGGCCCAGTCTTATCCCTGCATTACTTTACAGCTGAAATGATTAGTCAATTGACAGGAAAATAATCTTTAACTACTTTGATAATTCATTTTTCAAGCAGCAATTCTGAAAAATAATAAATAGAAAGTAATCCATTTGTTGATTTAATTATTCTTCAATATCAACATAACTGGATGTCCACTATTGTGTGTATTTTGATCAGATCCAGATGCCCACTGAAAATGTCTATAAAACTGTTTTCTTTTAACACATTTATTAGCAGCCTTGGAAAAAGGTATGCACACTCTGAGGGCTTTTCTAAGCGATGGTTACTCTTGTCTCATCAATGTGACCTTTGTGATCGCATTAGGATCCAATAAGCCAAACCATTGCTGAGTTGGTCTGGCTCGCATTGAGTTTGAGTTCAGTGAAGTTTGAAGAGCATGTAGGAAAAATCCGGACAATTATCAAACGAATATCTTCATTAATGTCATCTTCTCTCCACGCGGGACTTCCTCTCCTGAGAGAAAGCAATAGGAAGAGAGGAGCACAACTGAGATCCACTGTCATATTAAGTTACTGCTGATGCTGATTTTGCTGCAATAAAAGCTTTTTAAATCACAAAATAATGGGAAATGAAATGTGTTTATCCACCATTTTAGAGTCGCTTCTTTGACCATGAAATATATCCGATCACTGATCAGGCAGGTGGCATTGAAATGTCAAATGTGGATGCAGTAATGCGGACTCAGCTGAGTTCTGATGTGGCACACCTGATCACATATGCAGCATTGAAGGGACAGGTGTAACACACATACAGTATGAGCTTGGGCTGTCACTTAAAAAAAAAAAAGAGTTCAAATGAATTTGAACTGAAATTAGCAGTTAGTTACTGAAATGTGTGTGAAAAGCACAGTGTTGCCATTGTATGACCACAAGGTAATTACTTCAAACAGACAATACATTTTGAATTTTGGAATTTGTAAATGTTGTGGGGGTGTGCCTTTTTTTTTTTTTTTTTTTTTTTTTTTAATTGTGCACGCAGATTTCCTGTGTGCCTCACTGCTCGCCTGCTCTTGTGTGTTCTGTGTCTGAGCTGTTCCATATGCTCAGCCCTCATATCTTCTCTTGAGATTATTATTCAAGCCGGCCAGCTCCCAGCCTCTGCTGCCGTCTCTTTTTGTCCCTACTCGTGTGTTTCCATAAAACCTTTTTTTGCCTAACGATGTCTCTGCTTTGGGGTCTGAACAAAACCAACAACTTAACAGTATCCTTATTATTACACTCATCACAGCAGGGCTACCACCCCTGGTGGGAAGAACATTGTTCTATACTAGATGTTCTGTAAATTATAATATGAAAGGCTAGCAAATGTTCTGTTTGTTTTACTGATGAGAGGAAATGAAAAGAGATAACCTATTCACTCTGCCTAAATATATATATCTGGTCTCATTTGTAAAGTATTATGTTTTCAAAAACACATCAAATGTATATCTCTTGGAAATTGCTGGTTTACCTATTAAAGATAATATGAAGTGATGTGACAATCACAGTAAAGATGGTCAGGAAGGTTCATTTATGCACAAATGCACTCTTCTCATGATTTATAGATGAGGCCTTTTGGGTCACGATCGTTGTCATTTTTTTAAAAAGTTGTGTCCCCAGAAAAAAAATTGTAGATAGATGATAATGGTATTTTTACAGATGTATTTTATTATAGTTCTATTGAATTAAAATATAAAAATTTTCAAAACTAGCCGAGATGAACTAACCCAGAATCTGGTGCAGATGACAGTGTGGAAAAAGGTCAAATAGGTTTAAATGGCAATGTGATTTTTACTTACTTGTGTGCATAACCATCTGAGGTGGTGGTGAGGTTGATCTGCATGACCATCTGGAACTCTGTTTCGTTGCAGCAGTATTTGAAGGCGGTATTGTTGTGGTGGCAGCAGAACATGTAGGTCTTGTTGTCTGAGAGGCGTGGGCAGTGAAAGCCAAAGTGATACCCCCCCTTGTGGTCGGAGTACGGTTCACACACTCGGTAATGAGCTGAGAGGGCTGCGTTTTTGTGGAAGACAAAGATTCAGATGTAAAATTTGGTCAGAAATGTCATTCAGAAGGTATTTTAATACAACAGGAAACAAAAACCACTTGTGACGCACAACCTTCAAGGCAGAGTTTGTGTTTGTATTCCTACTCTGAAAAGTGACAAACCCTTATAAAAATGATTGATGACTAACCAATCAAGGAAACACCTTTCAAACTTCAGCAGCCAAACTACAAAAGAGGAATACACTGATACCCATATCAGGTTGATACTGACTCAGATAGGCGGATCTGATATTAGTGATGCTAGGGCCGATCTATTCTAGTCAATTCTTTGTTCAATTCACTTGGAAACAGTGATGCATACAAGTTATTAATTAAACACTGGTATCATATCGGTACATGGTATCTGCTGATACCCAAAGCTACCCAAAGATAACGCCAACCCTAACCCTATTGGTATTGGTAAAAGTCGTATGCATCCACATTACAAAACAAAGTACTGAATGGTTTTTGTTTTCTTTGGAAGCCTCAGAAAAGACAGCTGGAGATGTGTATTAATGGTGTAGGATAAGGAGCTGAAAACAAACAGTCCAATAGGAGTCATCATATTAAGCAATGAAGCCCTGATGGCAAAAGCTCTGTCACCTTATTCTTTAGGGCACACAACAACCCGAAAAACAATATGTGCGTCCGGGTCATTATGCAAACATAGTGAGTGCTTCTGGATGGAAACACCAATCATGCCCCTCAGACCAGTTACAGAATTTGTTATAATGTAGTAATGCCAAGATACGTAGGACAAATAGTGTTCTGGCTCATTTGCATTCATCTGTAGCTGTGCATTCAAGTCATAACAGCTTTAGGAGAATATCAATCTGTGCGTCCTTGCTGCCACAATGTGAAAAACAATAGTGTTGTTGTTATAGAATCTGGCACTTAACTTCAGCTGCAGCTGAGACTCCATCTGATGATACTAAATCACCAATTTGTCAGGGAAATGAACCAGATATGATTAGTGTCAGTTCACAGGGCTGATGATGGTTAATGCACATCACGATGGACCGGGACATACTCACAAGCTCAATGCCTTCATAACTAATCACTATCAGCTTTTTAGTTTCCCTTCACTTTCTATTTATAGGAATAAGACGAAGAATGAACGATCCAGTTTGCCTGGAGACAGACTGTGTAAACTGCACAGTAGTAATAGAAATAAAGAAAGAAAGAATGCGTTTATTTACTTTTTATTTACCCTTTAATCAGGAAAGCCTTGTTGAAAGTCTTTTTAAGCAAGCGTTCTGGTCAAGATTGGCAACAATAACAGTGAGTTACAGAGAAACGCCATAATAAATCAGAAGATGATTATTTTGGTTGCTATTCAGCCTAGAAAAAACTTAATTAGCACCTTTTAACAACCCAAGAGATGTCTAAACCCATAAATATAAATAAGACAGAATTCTGACCAATATGTACTGAAGGGGGCATTTTACAGTTGAATAAATTTACTTGACAGCTCTCCTTGATGGAGCAGACTATGTAATGGTAACACTTTCTAAATTACCGATATTCATCCATGCAACAAATGTGATACACAGATTAGACTTTCTTGTCCATATCAGCCATGTCAATGTATCAATCTATCAATTAACCTTTTTGATTTAATTTTGCTTGATCATTCTCCGTCTACGTTTAAATTTAATTATAGAATATCATGTGAAGATCTCTGTCTTGAATGTTTCCTTTCATCAGTGCAGCCTCAAATCTGGCGGTGTTGTTGCTGTGATTCAGTTCTAAGGTCCACTTATGCTGCGGGGTGATAGAAGTCTTTCAGTAATCTCATGCAGGAACACATCAGCATTTGAAAGGAGAGAACTCTTTCAGGATATAATGAGATTGGTGTGGCTGGCCATCTTCCCTTTGACAATCCAAAGGGTGATTTGTAGAGTGAGAAAATCTTCATTTGAGGTTTTGCATTGATTGCACCATTGTTCGGAAATCAACTCATGTTATTTATATCCCGTAACCCCTTTCATGTAAAGGAGGGGTCAGCAGTTTGCAGGTACATGAACTGGCTATAAGTAAACAGACACCACCAACTTCGGAAGTGGACCATAAAATCCTCTAACGATGCAAGATTTAGAGGTTTAGAGAGAGAAGAGTTCAGGGGAAGTGTCTGCCTTCTCAAATGAACAACAGCTGGTTGTGAAAACCATACAGTTGTAAACACACCACCTGCTTAATTGCATTAACACCTCTTGAAATTTAAGATATAATGAACAGCTTGGCTCTTGCATTCGAGTATGTTTACAATATGTGGACTAAAAACTGACTCTCTCTATTACCTCTCCAACAACAAGCAACAATACAGCATCCGTAGGTGCTCACACATCATACTGATGTATTCCTTGCTACAATCAGACCTCCAATTTAACACATTTTTTTCCTGAAACATACTACATGTCATCAGCTTATCAATTGAACAACAACAATTCCAGGCAATCGTGGCAATTTGTCAAACATTTATCAGGCATAATGCCAAAAATTCAGTTTTATGGACAAAACAAAATTATGGATTTATTAAAAAAAGGCAATTAACTGATTAAAATACACAACAGGGCATCGGTGATACATCCTGTGGTGGTACTTAGCAGCATCGGATCCACTGATGCATAATGTCCCATGGGTGCTCAATTGAATTTAGGTCAGGAGAACTTGAAGGCCAGTAAATGGCACAGGAACAGCCACACACATGAGGCCTGGCATTGACCCTGCACCAGCGAAACGTCTGACAATCCCTCTGAGGATTTCATCCCGGTACCTAACAGCAGTCAGGGTACCGTTGGCTATGACATGGAGGTCTGGCTAACCCTCCAAGAATATGCCTCCCAGACCATCAATGACCCATTGTCAAACCGGTCATGCTGGATGATGATACAGGCAGCATAATATTCAGCACAGCGCCTCCAGACCTTTCTACGCCTGTCATATGTGCTCAGTGTGAACCTGCTCTCATCTGTGAAGGGAACCATGCACCAATGGTGGACCTGCCAATCCTGGTGTTCTCTGGCGATGTCAATGGAGCTTCACAGGGCTGGGCTGTGAAACCAGGTCCTTCTAGTGGACGCCAGGCCCTCATGCCACTCGATAGAGTTTGTCAGAAACATGCCCACCAGTAACCTGCTGCAAGTCATTTTGTAAAACTCTGGCAGTGCTCCTCCTGTTCCTAGCAAAAAGGAGCAGATACCAGTCCTGCTGCTGGGTTGATGCCCTTCTATGGCCCTGTCCGGCACTCCCTGTGTTATGGCCGGTCTCCTGGTATCTCCTCCCTAGGATATTGATGTGCCATCCTGGAGGAGCTGGACTACCTGTGCAACCTCATTGGGCTGCAGATAGCACCTCATGCTACAAGTAGTGACAGGGACACTAGCAGAACATGGAACGAGAGAAGAATCAGTCAGCAAGGAGAAGGAGAGAGCAATCGTCTGTGGCCACCACATGCAAAACCATTCTTTTTTTGGGGTTGTCTTGCTTTTTCATCTCCATTGCACTTGTTGCCACTTTCATTTTCACCAAAGCAGGTGAAAGGGATTCACATCTTGTGCGCTTCCTAAATGGACAGATTGATATCCCTGAAGATAAGTGACTTAGTGTGATGAAGGGTTCCAGTTGAGCAGTAGTTGTTAGTTGTAGCCCTACTATCAATATCACCAGACTGTATATACCACCAAATTAAATTTAAACAATTTTAAGAATCAGTTAAAAAAAAATAAAAAATTAAGAATATAATGAATCAGATTTTGGCTGTAAAGTCACTTTATTGTAGTTTGATTCTGGTTTATACTGTGATCACTGCAAATACTTTTAAGTGTTCAAGTTAAAAAGTCATTAACATGATTAACATTCACTCCACTGATTATTATGGGTTTTCCAGTCCTGTTCCTGTGGCCGTTATGCTGATTCCTTCCTTCATCCTCCTCTTGCCCTATTTTGTCATTTTAAAACTTGAGTTGGCATCTTTTCCCTTGTGCATAATACAGTATATATATCCCATATCACAGAGATATGTGTGAGCTGGGTTCCTCTCTTTGTGTCTTTTGGGGTTATTATATGCTCTCTTCACAGGTTTATGTTGTATGGCCTCATTTATACAGCACCCCGAGGTTCAGAGCTTTTCCTGCCAAGTGCGTTTGGCAAGAAGTGTAAGTTCCTTGATGTTAAGTGTCTCTGACTTAACTTCTGGCCATCAGATGTCAACATCAATGTCTTTCAATTCATAAAAGTGTGTCTTTAGGGTTTTTTTTCCCATATATTTGGTTCATGGCACTGGGCCAGGCAGGCAGACTCACTGTTGATCACACACAAAACTACACTGACCTGCAGTGGACAGCAGCAGGAAGATGACCGTCAGGACATTGAAGGACTGCCGGCTGGTGATAGTCATCTTCTCGTCCTCATGTGGGAAGAAGGGAGGGAGCAGGCGGTAGGGAGGGATGGAGGGAGGGGTGATGCTCTGCTTTAACTGGGCATGGGCATCCTCTGCTTGTTGACAGCTCCTCTCACATGGCTGCTGCTGTGAGTCAGGACTCCTGATGGGAACAAGATGAGCAGAGAGAGGAAAGATTAAGAGATTTGATTCGGATTTCTGGAAGTTCCACCCTACTGTGTGGACAGCTTGTCTGGCAGTGACTTCCCATGATGCCTCCTGAAATCTGTCCTTAGGTTTACATAAAAGGATGGCTTGGGCAATAATTTTAATTGAAATTGGCTCTCTGGGAAAAATCCCTATAGTGACAACAGATTTTCCGATTAGGACAGGAGGAATGTTTGCAATTGATGTTATCATTTCAGAAGTTTGAACCCATCTTATCCATCCATTATAGCAAAATGGAGTGACAAAAATGATGATTTATAAGGCATTGAGCTGAGTGGTCAATTAATCAACCAGTGTAAAATTAATGGTCAACTAATTGATGATAGATATATTGTATTGTATGTGAAATAGTTTAATTTACAAGTCCAGAATTTAAGAGTGTGTAATTTGAAATGAATTACAGGGAAAGTAAAGACAACTGCACAGCAAGTCAGCTAAAGTTAAACATTTTAATCTGTCTTCAAGCAAGCATACAAATCAACATATGGAGGATTACGTTTTGCATAATAAATACATACATTAATAATATTTGGTGGTTTAAATTATGGAAATTCTGAACCCATGAAATAAAGCATTACAGTTAGTTGCAGCACTTATTATACTCTAATTTGGCCTTTTACTAGTCTGTAACACATATAATACTTGTATAATAATAATATTGCATTCACATTCCAAAACATTAAAAACAACTCATAAATATATTTATTTATTGAATAAAACTGAAATCTCTCCAATTTATTACTTTATCCCACTGAGAACTGAAATGGCAAAAAGTGATAATCCCAGCAGATACTTGATTATGTAACTTTGCTTGGCAGTTAAGACAAAAACACAACATGTGCACTAAATCATGGTGTACTTCGAAAAAGTGTTGGTTTTTATCAAATACAATGAATTTAACAGAACTTTCTCCTTCAGCACCATTTACAGTGTTTTGATTGCAGAACTGCTAAAGTTTGCTTGTAAATGATGCATCTTGGGAGTTCATGAACACTTCTTCTTCTGTTACTGTACAGTTGTTTTTCAAAGCTGTGTCATCATAGCCATCCATCCACTGCTTGGTGAGATTAATGGGCTGGTGGCACATTCTGCTTAGCCATGATTGTTCCTCCTGTTCTTTGGCAAATGTATTCCTTTTAATAGTACCAGAGGAAATTGCAGGTAAACGGTCCCTGTCTATGAATAAGTTAAAGGTGAAATGTATGGTAATTTATTACAAACTCTGAGAACGAACCGTTTGCATTTAGCAGTTGTTTTACAATGGTATTGTGAGAAAAATGTGTGACTTGGCTCTTAGGCTCTGAAGCTCTTATCAGTGGCAGTCACATGTGACAGAGGAGTTTGGAAAATGGTAATTACTCATCAAAGCGATATAATCTACACTGCCCTTATTTATGACATAAATTAATTTTCTACTAAAGAATTGGCTTTCAAAATGACCTAAAGCCCACCAAGGGATATAGCTGCAAGCTTGCATGTGCAAAAAATAATTAAACTTCTGCATGGAAAGTGTAAGAAAACTTAAAGCCTGAATAACTGAGAAGCAGACAGCAGCTGAGCAACAAGCAGTGTTGAAGAGCACGAGTGTCTTTTAATGAAAAAGAATTTAATAGTGGATCACATCCAATTTAATATTGCATCACCACTGTCTACTCTGTCATTGTCACTGTCATTTAAGTATTGGCAAGGTGTTTTGGTGAACACCACGGTGTGGCACAGAAATCTGGAGGGAACGTTTTTTTTACATGAACACACAATTGTCATTCACCTGATAAAAAATGTAAAGTGTTTTTAATAAGGAGATTATAACGTAGTCAGTAGGGCAAGACATCAGCAACAACCTATATGGTATTTACAGGTCAAACACAAGTAACCACATTTCTCGCTATTGTGTTTAGTACCAGCTATGAGGTATGGGAAGTTTTTGCTTGACTGTTGTTCAGAACTTGATCCGGATTTCGCCAGAAGTTACACTGTAATGATCCAGTCGATTAATCTTTAAAAATTTGATGAGTCCAGAGTCTTATGTGACAAATTATTTAAAGTAGATTATTAGAGTAGATTTTTCAGGTCTGGACTGTTGGTCAGAAGAAATCTGCTTCAGCCAAGTTTGATACCAGTATCAGAAATGCCTCAGATACGGCCTAAAATGCCAGATAATATCACATTATCATTTGATTTATCAGCCCATGTACGCTACATAGGAACAATATCAACACATATTACTCGTTATCAGATCCATATATCCTCCCCAATCAGTATTGAGCATGTGAGATAAGGAAGAACCGGCCAAAACAACAGTGATAACAAACGCAGGGTATTGATGCAATGTGTTTGGCATATATATATATATATATATATATATATATATATATATATATATATATATATATATATATATATATATATATATAGTATCAGAACATTTCTGTTTGAAAGTAGACCGCAGTTATTGCTGCATATACAGAGTTTATTGGTGAGGTTTAAATACGCTGTGAAGAAAGAGAAAGAAGAAGCACTTGACAATTTTCACAGCTTTCACAGCTTTGCCCAACTGGCTCACTCGTGCAGAATGTGGTGTTGGCTGATGGCTTGTGAGTTTCTGAAAAAATTGGGTGATGATGACCTCTAAATTAGAGGTCTATCTTCACAGGTCCAAAATGCAGGACCCTATCGAAAACACACGCATGAGAAACATGAAACTAAACCCACCATGCATGAATTCGAATTGAATTTGAAAGGGACACACGGATTGATCCGAGGAGGTCTGAGAATAATGACTGTAGGTCTTTGTGTGCACCACCAGTTAACTAAACACCTTTAAAATATTTTAAATATTGGATCCCCTTGGATTTTATTCATATGGACATACAAACCCGAGACCTGAAGCAATACAATGGGATCCTACCTTACCCGGTTAGACTGAAGAGAGATCTGAGAGGATCCGTAAAGACCTGCACTCCTAAACTAATATTGTGTAAACATCTCCAGGAAGAATCCCACTCACTGTCAGTTGCTGTGTAGTTGCTGTACTTGTTCCAGCTCCTACTTGTTGCCATGTTTCTTGTGTAATCTCAACAGCGCAGGCTGATGGTTGCACATGACCACACCAATATACAAAGCCATTACTATGGACCATATGGAAAGAATATGTATGTGGAGCACAGCAGGCTGTTTCTCTTGAAGTCTTTTTAAAGCATTTTGATCAGACAAGCTGTTCTCCCTTCAGAGAGCCAGGCAGCTAAAGGTCCCTGGAGGCTTGTTAGAGTCGCATTTTTTTATGTTTCTTTTTTATTTCTGGTGAGAGATTCAGTGTGCTGTCAGATGACTGTGAAGTCTGACGAGGGTTTCCCATCCTATCATGTCCCCCTGGCAAACTGACTCCTATTCCTTTCTGCTGCTGTTGTCTTTTATCAAGGATTTTATATACATTATTTCTCCATCACAAATGGATTCACATCATTGCCACATTACTGTGTTGTGTAGGCTGTAAAAGGGGCAAGGTTCACATCATCTCAGTGCAAGGCTTGTTTACAAAGAAGAAGTGAATGTGAAGCTCTGTGTAATGAGCCTGATGGTAGCGAAGCAGAACATGTACTGTAAATACACAACATGTTACACAGTGAACAGCTCCCTGGGACTGAAAATAGAACATACGGCTCAGCTGAACAAGCGTGCAACTCGGATGGAGCTGCTTGCTGTTTATGTCTAAGATCAAACTAAAATATACATAAAGCCCATGACAACCCAGTGTTGCCACTCTCAGAGTAAATGTCAAGGACGTTTCTGTATGAGAGGAAATACTTTAAAAATGAACACACTCCGGGGGTAACCAAAAGCACACAGAGCTTGTTACTCCATGTTGTTACTCAATGTTGTTGCCTGAGAAAAGGAGGAAATATTTAGTGACCAATTACTGCAGCAACCATCGTGAATCTAACGGCATACTTTTCATCACATCACAGCAGGAAACCCAAATCTGTCAGAGGTTTGATGAGGGAAAGTGAAGTGGAAGAGTTTGGACTATTTGGAGATTACACAGTGATATGCTGGGGGCTTTGTCCAAGTCTTATTTTTGTTCAGACATAAACTTCAAAGTCTGTGACATGTTATAATGCTTTTTAAAAAGCATTATTTATTAATTTTGGTCTGCTATGTCTTTTATCTGATATAAGCTTTCAAGTTTGTAAAGGCACAAACTTGACATTACAATTCTCCCTATATATCTCTCTCTCTCTCTATGGCTTAATTTTATTTTTAAACATTTAGGCCTGTCATTTGGAGTATTCACATAACCCTTTTTCGCCTGTGGATAGTAGGTGAAAATGTATGCTCCCTCTGGGCCTCATTATTAGGTTTCTATTTTCCTCAGAGAAGACAAATGCACACCCTGTCGCCACGATGGGTTTTAATCCGTGTTAATGTGCATCGGCAATCACCCTAAAACGCACACTTTTGTGAGAATCCTGAGCAAAGTACAGTTTAGCGATGAGACACTTCACACGCGGAACGAGTGTGTGGTAACTAAGTGACTGCGTCTCATATCTGGGTCTGCTGATGGGCCTGCATCCAAATACTGATCACAGTGAGCTGGTGCCTAATTCCATGCTCCCTTTGACTGTCATCATAATAAATTGGGTTCATTCACATTTGATGATATTAGAGCTTCACTCAGAAGCCTGACAGTGCTCCATTTAGGATATGAGCCCATGTTGGGAGCTTTAGAGCTATGATCTAATGATCATCACTGGCACACAAAAGGGGAATTGTATGCAGTGCAATTGTCAATGAGTAAGGAGTGACAGCCGGAGGCAGTGGACAGGATGGCTGGCCAATGTGAAGTACAGCATGTGTCAGATCTTTGAGTTGTGTTCATCATAAGACCGAGTCTTAAGACAGTCTTGCATGACTGTAAACCTTCAGAGGATCCACCGCAAATGGCTTTCATTGAAATACAAACAATGCTCAGCTGTTTGAAATTTTGAGATCATTTTCTACAAGGATGAGGCCAGGGATTGTGGTAACTAAAGCCTGCAAAATGTTTTCCTTACACTACCATTAACGAACACTAGGGAGGAAAATATTTCCCTGCAGCAGGAACTGATAAGACTTCATAAAAGAAGTTGACTGTAGCTCAAAAGCAATTTAACATACTGTATCACTGGAATATTGTTAAGAGTTTACTCTTAAACTGTTTTCTTGCAAAGAACATGCATGCTGTGAAGACTATTATAGGTTTTCAGTGCCAGCTGACCAACTTTAATGCTGGGCTTCATGATGCTGATTTCAATTTGATTTGTCGTATTAATATACAGGAAGACTGTAAGAAGTAAATGCAATCCCACAAACATTACATTTAGTTTAACTGTCCTGACAGGGTTTAGCAAAGCTCCCCAATACTCTTGTATTTTGTGACAGAATATTGTGAGTGAAGGCAAACGGACAGGTTGATTCATACTTATTTTCAGTGATTTTAGATATGTCTTGTTAAATTATCTTAATAGTCAAAAGCATTAAAATAAATGTCAGTGTAATCATTCAGGTAACATATTACACAACTATCCATAATAAGTCACAGCCAAATGTCTCCGGTAGTCTTCTTCTTTTTGCTACAAACATCCACAGCTAAGGTATCTTTCCATTACGAACTGACGAAGCACCGTCAGGGTAAGAAATGCTTCTTCATTTGCGCTGTCTCACTGAGAGCTCAGAGCTGCAAAGCTGCACATAAATATGACTGATGAACAGAGGTTCCCTTCTTTAGTTTATATAATCAGACTCCTGAATAAATATACCGGATCAAATATTCTAAATAAACCCCAGTGGCAGCAACGTGTTTTGGTCTGGTGGCTTGATGTTGCTTGGGAGATGTTTACGTCACAGAAGATATGAGGAAGAATGTAACATCTTGTAATTGGCATACACAGGGGAGTGTACAGGAAATGAATACAGTCGATCTAAAAGGGACAATAGCACAGTAGGGTTGCCATAGAGCTTGTTGTGGAGAGTTCAGTCAATACGGCTACATAATGGGTGCTGCTATTGTGCAGTGCAGCCACCTCGCTGCATGGGTGGTCTGTTTGTGCTTTTAACTTGGTGATGCTTTGTTAGCTTAACACAAGCAGCAAATAAGAGAAGAGCTGTAATCAAACGTGCATCTGCTGGCTTGCTGTGTTTCTACCTGCTGTGGCTGTCATGTTGATGGAAACCATTTGGCCTCATGCTTCATCTTGTCTAACACCCTTTATTCATCATCAATTTGGATCACATAAGCAGATTGGAAAATAATTGAGCTATTTGTCT
This sequence comes from Eutrigla gurnardus, assembly GCF_963514095.1. NCBI lineage: Eukaryota > Metazoa > Chordata > Actinopteri > Perciformes > Triglidae > Eutrigla > Eutrigla gurnardus. The sequence goes on along the minus strand of NC_139923.1, from coordinate 13,935,249 downwards.
GAGAAGCTCCCCAGATCTCACCAGAATAATTACTCTGATTAACTTGTTTTTTACATGCAGCTTCTGTAATAACTAGAAATGCAGCGATGCTTCATTGTTGAGGACAATCTACTGTAGTAAGACTTTTAGTGGATATTTCTGCAGAGGCCAATATCAGCATCCATCTGGAAATAAACCTCCACCTGCTTCAGCTTCACTGCTCCAGCCTCCTTTCAGCCTGAATAAGCAACTATCAACAATATGGAGATTATGGATAAAGAAAGCTTTGTAACACATAAATCTGAACACCCCAGTGACTAGCATAATACAGTAGCTGATAGGAGAGAGTGTGTTCTTGACCAAATGAGACTTAAACAGGGAAATTCGTTCTTTAGTAATGTATTGCTTGGTAGTTATGTATGCATACAGTGAGGGAGACACAGCTAATCAGACATGTACTGGAGTCTAATACGTTGAATTCATTATACATTCAAGGTCTCGGGGTCAGTTGGGGTCTGAACATTTTTGGAGTCCCATTTAATCTACAAAGGAGTTTTCATGTGATGCAGTATGAATGAATCCAGCTCACTTGATACTACATGAGACTGGATGTTTAAAGTTGCCTTGATTTAAGGAGTCACAAGCAGAAAAAAGAATGGGAAGCACTTTCATAGATGTTCAAATTTACTTAATTCTTAGCAGTTTATCAGCAAAAGTTGAGATCAAAGGTTACTTTTGACCAGTTGATCAACTCATCTCACAACAAGGTTAATTTAGTTTTGTTTATATTTTTCAATAAATTTAGCTTTTGGACAGCAGGTCAAACAAAAATAAGTAATTTTAAGATGTCACTTTAAGTATTTCTCAAAATTTTTACAGTTACATTTTACAGGATAAATTATCGATTAATCTGAAATGGATTAATTGATTATGAAAATAAGCTTTAGTTGCAACCCTACTTTTGATTTGAAGTAGTTTTGCTTTGATCAAGAAACTCAGATGTTGAGTTTGACTTCTAAATATCACTGAGATACAGAAGCTGTTGCAGTGAAGTCCCTTTCAAGGCCACAGGAAGCCTTGCAGGAATTGTTCCACTGCAGCTCCCAACACTCACAGCTCCATCAAGGTTTGAGCTGCCTGCAGGCTACACAGAGACCTCATCTGTGAACGCATCAGCACTTTGGCACCCAAATTCAGTTTTTGTTGGTAGTGGAAATGTGACTCATAATAGAGAATAACTGGACTTATTTTGGCTCCGGGGTTTGGGAGACATATCCTATCGACTATTTCATGTCTGTGATGCAGACAGACAGGACAGAATCTCCCAGACACAAGACAGCATTGTTTGTTTGGATTTGCTTTAACACCCCACTCTGGGCTCAGTTGGTTTTTCTTGGAAACCTTCCGTGTCATCCTCTGCCTGACCCTGGATTTAAAATAGCTTCAACCCCCAGACAAATATCCTGGTGGGAATCTAAAAAATGAAGAAAGAGAAAAAACCATGACATGGTGGGACAGTACTGCATGAATCTTTGTTGTCTTCCCTATGGCTTGCATTGCTATTCTAGTTTAGACAGACCATGATGGTGAGGCAGCACAACACCAAAGTTGGCTTTTTTTTTAAAAGTTCTGATCCAACTGTTATTTCACAGTAAACCAACAATACAGAGTAGTGTGCAAGTTTACCCTCAGATAATTCGCCTAAGACCAAACCCCATGCAACTTTTTGCCTAGAAATAGCCGTCACAGATACACCTTGAGGTTCCTGAGGTCACTGAGGGCAGCAGTAACAGTGTAGTGCCAGGAATACCTCAGATGAGAATGGATAATATTCCACACTGCTCCACATCCAAATGCTAATGGTGTTTTGGCAGCCTGTTTATATGGCCTGTTAGAAAAACTTTAAAATGCAAGGAACCGTTTGTGGGCTATTCCAGCAATCATTACTGGAAGTGTTGGTTGACTGGCCGTCATAGTGGTGTTGCACCTTGGTAATGAGGCTGTCTTGGTTTTGACCTACTCGGGTTTGCATAATGTTGGCAGATCTCCTGTGAATAATAACTTCCTATTGTGTCCTGAAATGCTCCCTAAATGCCAGTGAGTTCAACTCTGATTTCTAATATTATAAATCTATGCTCCGAGATATCCGCTAAAAAGGTCCAATTGAGCTGATTTGTGTGACTGGCATTCATTTTTTAATTATTAAAATGAACAATAGTAGAGTAACCTGCTGTTGTTCACTGATAATATGATAATATGTGGAGATTATCGATCAGTAGATATCTATTTAAATGGTTAGTCATTATGTAGGCGAGGGATTATACTCTGCCTTTATATTATATGGTGAATAAAACAAAATTACCGTAATTTGAGCCCTAAGGACTCACGGATTATAGTGAGTCTTCAAATAACACATCAGTGTCAGCATGGTGAGCACATATGCGTTTGGTGCTGCAATATAGATAAATGTCCTCACACACACACACACACACACACACACACATAACAGCTGAGCTAACACACCCTGCAATGAGGATTTTCTAATGTGTGCCATGCAACTACTGGTATGTGAAGCAGCAGTCTCAGTGGTCGCTGACTTAAGAGACGAAAGCCCAATCTCACACAGACACGCACAGCTTTGATCCATATTAATGTTTTCCCTGCCTCGTACCAACAGCAGCATCACTGTGTCTTCTGTTTTAACGAAGAGGTCCACCACTAGAGCAAAGAGAAAACCAGAATAATGCTTTGTTTTGAGCCCCAGAGAGTTGCCCATGACTACGACTAGCCCAGATGCTAGTAGCCTATCAGACATAAAATGTAGCCTATTGTTTGATTTTATATAAAGAATATTGACTATAGGTACAATTGTTGTTGTTGTTTCTAATTTCCATCTGTCAAATCATTCAGAATATAATGTGGATATGTCTAAAATAAAGGCCAAAGTGATGAAATAATCTCAACTCAAAGGTCCACCATGTGGTTTCAAAGGCTCAACATACCTCACCGTCCTCAACAGTAAATACAGTAGGCTCAGGCAAACGACAATGTAAAAGCAATGTGACATAATGTGAATGGGTTCGTTCATAGTAATGAACAGAGAACCTGAATATGCAGCTCCCCTTTACTTTGCAGAGCTTCATAATAATGACTTTCAGCTCATTGTTTAGCTGTCCAGCCAGCAGCTTTCCTGTTCCAATTCTCTCTCACCTCCATCATTTTCTAACTGCGACAGGCAGATATTTCCAGGGGAAAACCCAGAACACCTGCTCAGCATCAAACAGCAGATAAAGTTAGTGACAAGTTGGTGAACATAGTGAAGCATTTAACAGATTAAAAAGCCAGATATTTCCCTCAGGATGACATTTTTAAGAAGTGAGCTCAAAAAGAGTGAATATTGGACTAATAAAATATAAAGCATTTTTATTGTTGAGCCATCCAGCAAAACTAGCAGTTTGGAAGATAAAAAATAAAGATTTTGTATTACTTATTTGAAGTGATTGCAAGAATAAAGCAAGGATCTTTGTTGCTCATCCAGAGAGCACGTCCAGCTGTTCTTTCAGTCTTCTCACTTGCCAATCCTTGTTTACTGTGTTAGTGCATTTAAGCCGTTACCTTGACATGTTCCTTTTTATCTTGTGATAAAAGCCTTTGCTCTACTCTGCACGACTGAGCTAAAGTGACAGAGGCTCTGCTGCACCTTCAGCTCTGTAATCACCAGCCGGTGTCCGACACCGATGTTTAACCCCTTCGTCCCGTCACTGTGCATCTCTGCTGTCACTCACATCTGCTCTCTCCCTAACACCTCAGTAGGGGAGGTCAGTCAGATGTAGGGCTTTATATGGACATTGTTGAGAGCAGTTAGTCTAGTCCAGGCGTTCTCCCAACTTAAGGCCCATTCTGTCTGTGATTTGCTTCAGTATTTCCATTTTCTCCTTCATACTTCTGCTCCGCTCCAATTTGTCCAGAAATATTGTAATTTTTACTCCATTATCCATTTGAGAGTTGTAAGATTTTACATACGAAACATTATCTCATGAGATAATGTTAATTACAATATAGATGAGACCCAATAGTGTACCGGTTGAATAGCGGTTTACATGTTGTATCAGTACCAATAATCCAGGACCAGTTATTTTGCATAGATGAGTAGCCAGTGGTGTTTAGTTTTGAGTTTTGTCTGTGTGCATTTCAAGTTGTGGGTATTACAACTGTAAGTAAATCATCTGTGTATTATCTGTCCTTTTCTATAGTATTACGCTAAACAATAGTGTACGCGCTAAACAATATTTCTTATTACAGCCATGTGATGTTAATGGAGCTGAAACCAGTGTAGCATAGACTATACATGACGAATTCAAATGAGAGAAATTAGTCAAAAATATGTACATTGTATATTAGATGTAATGATCAACACAACTCGTTTTTTAGTCACTCAATAGCATAACACTGATCAACTGGAATGTCAATATGGCAATATTGTGTTTTCTTTTTCTCTATTTCAAAATTACCCTCAATAAAAGACCCCTGACCCCTCAATTAAGGTTTTTAAGAACTGATTACATTGAAAAGAGGACACCATACAGCTGGGGCTTATTATTAATATTCATGTATGGGAATGAACAAAACGCATAATTTGCATAACAGGCCCGACCTCAGATTTCCCAAGTGTTACATTTTCCTCTCATTTTCCTTTTATCCACGTGTGATTGAACAGTTTCAGCTGGGTCAATACTGCAAAAGCCTTAAAGGAGTCTGAATCAATGTCATTTGTTTTCCCTTTAGTGTTGACCAGACACACACACACACACAAGTACATTAATATTCAAATCAGTCACTGGGCGAACCTGTGTCTGAATTTCAACGACTTGTTAGTTGTTTGATGAATTCTTAAGTCTCTCATTTCAGTGGCTGCACAAAGGGAGGAAATATAAAAATAAAATAAAAAAACCTCGCCCCAAAGATAACACAACAAATAAACTCAAAGCAATGTACACACATTGAGGAGGAAAAAGTAAATGCTCTCTTCTTGACATATTGACATTTAGATTTGGTGAAAACATTTAATGGACTGTTTTATCAGCTGCAAACAAGCAGAACATTGTCACTTGTGTGACTGTTGCAGAAGTGCTACAGTACGCCCAGAGGGGTCAGGTTGATGGATCCATGTGGAGCAGGCTACTGATATTAGCATTGACAGTATATTGGCACACAGTGCTTGTTGGCTTTCTGCCTCTGGCGTCTAATGGTTACAGCATTGAAGAACACGGGAAAGTGAGCGCTCACTGTACAGCTGATGAGCAGGGTGTGTGTGTGTGTGTGTGTGTGTGTGTGTTTGTGTGTGTGTGTGTGTGTGTGTGTTTGGCTCTACATGCCGCTGTTAGATTATCATCTGTTTGGTGGAATCGGATATGGAGGAGAAGCTGACATCAAAGGCAACATCAACATTTCATCAAGGAACCTGCTTCTGTCAGCCTCTCTCTCTCTCTCTCACACACACACGCACACACACACACACTTATATTCTCACCCACACACAACACATACAGTAGCCTACATGCATACTGTACTCTTGTTCTCTTTCCAACGTTTTCCTTCTAACAAGCACACGCACAAATGACAGCACACATACTGTACATCCACACACACGCGTGCACAGAGCCGAACTTTGGTTCACACCGGGTTCCCCTGCTCGGTGTCAACCCTGGGGAGAGTGATGTCACAACGACAGACCGGATAAACCCAATGAATGCAGAGTATTCAGCACCGCTGATCAGAAAACAAGATATGCCTGTGCACGCTGAGTGACTGCGTGCTGTTTATTTTGGGTTGGAGGATGTAATTATTTGACTGCCATTGCTGGTGTTGGTGTTATTAATGAGTTACACTCTCGGCTGGAAACTGTTCAGAATGATTTTTGGCGAGTGGGGGTTGAGAGGATCCAGTGCACTGAGAAAGTCCGTCAATAGCCTTTGTTCCATTCGGATGTGCAAACTGTTAGACTCTGAATGGAAGGACTTTCTTGTTTCATATTTGTCATACAGGTACTTTAACCAGAACAGAATTACACAATTAACAAACCAAAGACCAGAGCAGTAAAAGTGCTGAAGCAAAACAAGCTGAGTAAAAGGTGAGTAAGGGGGGACAACCATCATGACTTTTGCAGTGCTTTGCAGTGCAGAGTGAACACGTATCTTATTAGTGGGGCTGGGACAAAATCGATTTACATTACTTGCGTTGGTACATAGCAAGGCTGTTCCCAGTGAGAGCATGAATTCTCCTCGAGAACAAGCTGCAGATCAAATACTTCACCCACTATCCCCTAAAGTGCAAAAGTTAGAGCCAACATCGGGCTGCTCTGTTAACTCTGCAAACTTTAAATGTACAACTGGGATGCACGAACACTTCTGAAAGTGAAAGCACCTGCAGTACGTGTCCGGTTTACGTTTTGTCCCGACATAAGCATCATAGAAAATGGTTTAAATGCAATATTATTTCGATGCAATATATATAATTATAAGTTAATGTAGACCCAGTATTTTTCTTATCAGGTGTCCTGCCAAATAGGGTCTATTATCTTGTTTTGACGTTTGAATATTGAAATATTAATCATTTTTTCCAAAATTAATTAGTTTGATTAATCAATTATAAAAACAATCGTTAAGTGTAGCCCTACTTATTAGATAAAACATGTTTACAACCTGCATACTTTACTGTTGAAAAATAAATCCCAATATATTGCAGATTATGTTATCACAACCATAATGGCAATATCGCATTAGGAACGTATCGTGATAATATTGAATTTTGGGGCGTCCGGTGATTCTCACCCCTATAGTTAATATGATAGTTTTCTGTTTTTCACTGGCTCATACAGATTTAGTAGGATGGAAGGCAATAAGCTATCTGATAGTATGACTCAATTACTGGGTTGAAAGAAATATTCAGTATCCAGTCAAACACTGTCTTCTGTGTGATAAACTGGGGACACAGTTTCAGTTTGTGCTCTCTCCTAAATAACCTACTCTGTCTGCAGTCTGATATGTCGAGATATACGGCTGGATTGTGATATGTGTGCAGTGACAGAATATACCACTCCGTGTAGCTGAGAGTTGTTGTTTTTTTTTTTTTCTTGCCTCATCTGATCCGTGAAAAGAAGCACCATCCGTGAGATGACGATACCACGGTTGTATTAATTCCAGCTCCTCGCCTCTGACTATATTATTTGAGATAGAGGCGCCAAAACCTCTTCCTCTGCCAAACGATTTTCTACATCTGCTGCTACCAGCTACTCTGCAGTTACGACACCGGTTTGGTCATCTATTCTGAATTTGAATTGCTCCTCACTCAAAATGTTCACCTTGAGGCCTTCTGCCAAGCCACTGATCACGACGCATCTCCCTGCTCCACCTCCCCTGGTGTGATTGGGAGTGTGTGTATGTATTATTCTGCCTTGGTGCATGCATGTGTGTATTGGTGCATGATGTGCCTGGGGGAAAATGTGTTTTTACTGTACGTGCAAGTTAATGTGTGAACCAAGCAGACATTGACACCCTCTCAATGTCAATGTCTCCTCCCAGTAGGAAAAGTCAGCAAGCAACTGGCAGTATTCTGTGTGTGTGTGTGTGTGTGTGTGTGTGTGTGTGTGTGTGTGTGTGTGTGTGTGTGTGTGTGTGTGTGTGTGTGTGTGTGTGTGTGTGTGTGTGTGTGTGTGGCTAAGACAGCCCTCTACTCATAACTGATGGACGGACCCGACTGCCCTGACCTTGCTTATGTTCGCTGTTAGGTGTCCAGACTAAACACAACAGCTTTTTTTGAGGCAAATTGTTCACTTTCTTTTGTATAAACACATCTTGCTGAATTAAGACCAACACTTTTCTTTGATTTAAATGAATGGACAGTAAGGCTCAGGCTTATGCAATATCTCTCCATTTGTGTCAAAACACACAGTTCAGAATAATGACCCTACAGCCCTCCAGAAATAATACTCAGAATTGTTTTCTTTAATACATATTTAATCAAACCTCTCTCCACCCTCTACCCTAGTGAATCTTTAAAAGAAAAGTTCACCTATGACAAGCCTGCATCAAAGGCTTTTGTTCCCAGGAGCCAGAAGCCAACCTCAGCGTCTCCCTTTTCATGCACTATTTTCTTAACTACACTGCAAAAAGGCAGAATGTAGGCTTTGTGACAAATGGTGAGTGAAATAGGTCTCTATTGGTTTCAAGCTGAATTTTTATCCGCTCACATACAGTTAATAAATACAGCCCGGACAAAGGTGGAGTCCTTCGGGAGCCGTTTCTGGAACTCTCTTCCATTCATTACAGAAATTACACAATGATTCATCCAGGAATCACAATATGGAATCACAATATGGAATCATAATATGGGCCATGATGGGGTTGTTTGTTTATTAGTAATTGTTTCTATTCTTCTATTGTCTGACTAGTTTAAAGCATGAATGATTTCTTCCACTTGTGGTAATTATAAATGTGGACTCACCTAAGAGACCCACTATATCCAATACACACACAAAAGACATATTATCCAAATGCATTCATGAACACACAAACACACGCACACACACACACACACACACAGAGCTGTACGCATAGCACACTAACACACTTTCTACGCACATGCGCTTGCAGTACACACACTCGGAAGAATGCTCACTGTCATGCAAAATCATAAAAGCTCCCAACTGCTGCCTCTGGGCCAGTTTTCACACAGACAAGGAGCAGGTTTTTTTTCACAGAGGAGCAGGCTTTTGTGTGAATGAACAAAGGGAATCTCCTTCCTCTGCTCCTCTCTCCTCCTAAATCCTATCATGTGCCACCATGCGTCTCCCACACGCCTGTTTCCAAGTTACCGGCAGCGCCGGCTGCCAATCCGGCTTAATTGCCTCCTGTGTAAAGTGACGGCTGTTGAGAGCGAGCTGTTCTCTCGCCTATTCCTGCAGCTCACTCTCTGCTACCTCAGCAGGAGAGACTCCACCTGAGCGCCACACTGTATACCTTTGGGAAATTACACAGTCGTGTTGACCTAGAGTGAAACTTCAGTAGCTGAACTGGGGACTTACTGTATGAAAATGAAATTTAAGTGAGGGACTTTTAATTTTGAGAACTGTTTCAATTTATAAAACTGGTCTGTGAGGACATTTAATTTTAACCTTAATAGACACTAAGGGATGGAAAGCACGTGAATAGGAAATGCCTTGTTAGAGATAACAAAGTAAAGAACAGAGAATAAAGCAATAGCAGCAGGCAGTGTTTGCTTTGACAATAAGCAGCTTTCCTCACTAACCTTTGCTCGAGCCTGGAGAAAAGGAAAAACGTCTTCTCGCTCACTCCACACTCGCAGAATTCACCACCCTGTTGCTCCTCGTTTCCCCTTCCTTTGTTGTGCCTTCCTCACAAATAGATCCTCCTCATCCTCGGGACTGGGGTTTGGAATTAACAGCTCATGAGGGAAGCCGGGCGGAAGAGAAGAAAAACACACCAGAGAAGAAAAGAAACACTACTCTTCTCGCCCCTAAGTCCTCTCTGGCAGTGTATCCCCATCCGTCAGAGCACAGCGACTGAGAGAGTGTGTGTGTGTCCGTGTGTGTGTGTGTGTGTGTGAGAGGGAGGGAGAGAGGGAGAGAGAGAGAGATGAAACGATACTGAGTAAGTGGGCGAGTGAGCGAGGTGGGGAGAGAGAGCTTGCGTGTATGCACTGGAGGGGGATCCTCTATACTGTATGAGCTCCTGTTTATCTCTGTCGGTCTCCTCTGCATGTATTCCTCTTACTGACACAAGTCACAAGGTCAGTTTTTACAGTAACAACACTTGGTTTCCTTCTGAGGAAAAAAGACTTCCTGTTTGTTCTCTGCTCAACTTCCCCCATGAGTGAAATTACCCTTCGTTTTAATGACTTTTTAATATCTCTCTCTCTCTCTCTCTCTCTCTCTCTCTCTCTCTTGTAAACAGGATCTCCCTTCCTGTTCCTGTCCCTCACTAAACTAGCCTCCTTGTGAGAGATAATCGAATCTCCTCTCTTCCAACACTGCGTGTCCAGAGGTTGTTCCACCGACAAGACATGTTGTGATTCACACTGTTTGATCATACAAAACAAACAGAAGTGACAGTTTCCATCCATCCATCCATCCATTTTCTACCGCTTATCCTGTATTCAGGGTCACGGGGGGGCTGACAGTTTGTCAAACTAAAAGTATTTTGTCAGTAAGTAAATAATATACATAGAGATGAAGCGATTTTAGAAGCATAGTCTACAGTGAAGAGCTGAAACAATCTGTTCATGTGATGCTTGTCTTTGTCATCTGGTACGCTAATTATCTTTCGGTTTATGTCACCAGATGGGTACTTTTCACTAGAGGTGGGAGTAAAATCAATATTGTGAATTTTTTTGTGGCAATTATTTTTAGTCAATGCAGATATGCTGAGTCATGTTTTTTTTTATTGTATAAACTTAAATTTTGCAAACACAATTTAAATATTTGGCAACAATAGCTTTTTCAGTCCACTAGATGGTGCTGAGTTTTTCCGGTGCGGTCAGTGGGCTTGGCAGGAAGTCAGTCAAACAAAGATGGAGTGCTGGTCACTCTGTCTGTTTGACTGACGAAGTCATCCTCCTCCTTTCCCCGCTGCTCCTGGTGAAACCATGAGTTCTCCCAGGGGAAAAGGCTGCAGCTGTGGACGTTTTTTCGACAGAGAACCAACAATGTGGTGCTCTGTAAAACGAATACATATGACTTATCACCGCAGTACAACTGTGATACGTTAACACTTCCAAAAGTAAAAGCGCCTGGAGCACTTTGTCAAGAAGGTAGTAGCAGCAAGACAGCATCCTTTCCTGTTTACTTTTTGTCGTTTTACTTTGTTGTATTAGGATTATCAACACACACCGAACGTATTTCTGTAAGTAGTTGATGTTCAGAATGTTTCCTCATCACCTCATGTTAAAAGTAATGTCATTGCCACTGCTGTTACGATAACTTAACGTGACACCATGCGTTATCTATAGCTGTCATTTGGCCTCTTCTGTTTACATTAACGACCATGTATGACTGAAAATTGTAGTGTTTTTACAATCTGTCAATTGTTTCAATTATTTCCCCACAGTGATGCAAAAATATATATTTTTATATTAACTGCATGTTCCTTCCGTGACTAAATAAGAAGTCAAATACTAAACTCCAGTTCAGGGAAAGAGGTGCAATGACATACAGTTATTAAATGAATCAATGTTTCGATGCAATCCTTTTGAATATAAGATCATGTATTTTTCTGATCAGGCATCTGACAAATAGCGTTTATCTATTTTGTTGTAAGGACAGATGTTGGGAAAGTGTGCCAACAAAGAGCAGACTGGCTTGCTCCAGGCCACTTTATGGCAACCTCCCAGCTGTGCACTTTCAGTGCTTATCGCACATCAGAATTAAATAAAAACTGTCAAAAATTCTTGTTAAAACTACATTGTTTTTTTTAACAGCCTGGCTGAACAGTAAACTGGTGGGTACTGTTGGTTTTGTATCATTTTCAGGTGTAAAGAGAAACCAGTATTGTCACTGGTGACTTGATCTTGCAAGTGTTGGCACAGCTTGTGTGTAATGTATGAGACATGCTCTAACTGTGATACTCTGTCTTTCTTCCCTGCTCTGCTGATTCCCGATGTTTCATGGCAGCCAGAGAGTTTAAGGGTCTCCCCAGAGTACATGCACACTCAGGTCAATATGCACATGAAGCAGTGGATCAATCGAGGTCACACACATCACTGAAAGGTGATTCAGGGGCCAAACTGACAGCTTCCTCAATTATGTTGATAAAGTGTCAAATTGTCACGGATCACGCACACGCCACGGGCAAGGTGACAGGTCACACCGCCAATGAAATGATAGAGGATCTCTTTGAACAGGGGGAAACAAAGGGTACCAACATATGGCCGTGTTATATTGACGCCCACCGACCGGGCGAACAAGTGGAGCATCGTGGGTATTATGCGGTCTCGGCTGGCGGGTGATGCTCTGGGAACCCGTGGCCACACAAAGCAGGAGGAGGGAGCAATGTTTCGTAGCGGTTTCTGTCCAAGGGAGGAGGGTTCGACAGCGAGGCCTGAGGCAGGTTGTGTTGGGGCTGTATGATCATCAGCCAGTAGGAAGAATGCACAGCCATGATATAATGAGCATATGAGTTTTTGGAGGGCCATCTTTTTGTGCTGTTCTCCCTTTGTGACCAACATTCAGTGCAAACACAAACACTGGAAGACACTAAAATCAGTTTTCAGTTAATCATATTGCATTTGCCCTGTATGTGAACCAAAAACTTCAAAGGTGAAACTAAACATGAAACCCTCGCATAACCATAAAAGATGATTTTCTTTTGTCACAGAAAAGAGCTGCGATGAAATTCTCGCCAGGATTGCTGTTTTTATATAGAACGCTCACCCACAATGCCAGATAGTAAATATTACACATTTCTCTTACAACTCTTATGAAATATTGAGTGGCTTGAAATGTGTTCGGGAAATGAGGTCATGATAAATGAACGCAAATCTGGGAAGCTGGCTGGATGGATTGTTCGCTGGCGGCACTTAGTCACAACATAATGCCTCTGCTGACTGTATATCAGACACCACCTACACTTAATGGCTTTTCTGTAAATTGATCAGGTATTTTTTAATAGAGGCTGGACAAAGACAGGAGTCTCACCTCTGTGTGCTCTCTCTGTGGAGCCTACACAGATTCATCAGTGGCTGTGCTTGTAGTCATGACTTTTGGTCAATTGTCTGCCACGCAGCTGGGCTCATTAATAATCCAAGCAGCTGTGCATCAACTGCTCATACCTGTAACTTCTTACAGATTAAAATGATCTTCTCCAGTTCTTTTCTCCGTTTCTGCTAAATGTTCCTCCCTCCTCTCCGAGATTTAGATAATAGGAGGTATTCTGTCTAGCGTAGCCTGTCTTCCTTTTCGTCAAGCTCTGGGAAATTTCTTTGAATCTTTTTAGGAGGGCTCCATAAATGTAGAGGATCAGCTTACACAGTTCACCATTATACTTGCAGGGTATTTGATACAGATGTGACTTTCAGTCAGAGATTTCAGCTCGGCTTTGTATTTTACCGTCCAATTGCAAGAAAATGACTTTGGAAAAGGCTCGTCTGTTTTTTTTTTCTTCCCTTTCTGTCTCTCAGACCCCTCTCCCTACAGCACAGGCCTCTGCAGCTGGGTTAGATGTGGTTTTAAAATGAATTTAGGTTCCTATGCAAAATGTAGCCCAGCTATGAATTAGCGTCCTGCAGCTGATGCCATGTAGTCCCTTGGTAATAATATGAGTGAATGTGCTTGTCAAGCTTTTCTCAGGGGCCCTGCTTAAGTGCACTAGATAGAGGTCAGATGAGGCATGGGGAATTGTGCAAATCCTTGCAAGTCGTTGCATGTCTTCTGGTCATTAGATGAAGGCTGCTATTAGAGACTTGCATCTTCCTGCTTTCTAGACCCCGATCAATCAAATGTCACTTTTGGACATTTGGGTGCATATCTTGCCTTTTGCTTTGGTTAAGTGCAAAAGGCCTAAAAGGAAGAAGAAAGAAAAGTGAATTTGGCCATTTCATTCTCCGAACAAGCCATCACTACTTTTAGTTTAGATTGTTCAGGTGTAAGCTTGAAAAGTGGGCCTCCACTGGAGGAAGACCGGTGAGGACTCCCTACCTCCATTCAGGGAAGTGTGTCCTCTAAATTGCCTCGAAGGTAGTGTTGCTTGTTGCAAATCTTTAAACCCCATCTTGAAACCAGTGGGGTGTCATTTAACATCGGCAATTACAAGATTCAATCATAAACTGCTCAGCCATCTGAAAAATATTAGGATAATCATTTTTTCTTCCCTTCAGAAAACAAACAACTCGGCGATCACACTATTATGCTGCTGAACAGAGGTTTTAAGGCCTTCTTTGAATACTTGTTCTGAGCAGAGCCGCCGCATTTCTCACCAAAATGAACGTCTGGAGGGAACTACAGAGGGAAATTATATGCATACTTGCACACAGATGAATTTGCTTTCATTGTTGCAGAATATTACTTTAAATGGAATTTGTTGTATCAAATTGTTGTTTAGGGTTGGATTTTACAAGAGTAACACCTCCAACTTTTTCCACTTTGAGCTTTTTTGACTTTGCACTGCCGTAGAAGCGGAACGTCTCTCTGACAGGTTTTGAGTCATACCTCCTGTTATGTTTCTGTGACTCAGACGTACGTCTAATCGATGTCATCTCTGACTGCATTTGAAGTGACAAATTGGTCCTGGCATCACACTGAAATAGCTTTGGCTCTCTCAAGTCACTCCGTCCAAACTTTTAACTTTTGCAGCTGTCATCATGTTGCCAAGATTGAGGTCAGCCCTGGTGTAACTGTTTCTATTCTACCAGAATTTCACCATAATCTTCATTTTTACTGTCTTCTTCCATCTGCACTGTGTGTGTGTGTGTATGCATTTTTAATCCAACTCATACATTAAACAAAATATTTTGCAATCCACCTTTAATATTAAAAAATGCCTCAGTGGTTTCAAATGTGAAGATGTTTTCTTCTTGATGGTCTTTGATTTTATTGTGAATTGAATATCTTATCTTACATTTTATCTTCATCCATAATGTAAACTAGTTTGTTGGAGCCCTATTGCATCAAGTGACAAAATTATGTATATTTTGATTAATTTAATCCATTAATTATGAGACTTTTACAGACTTGACTAGACCCTTGATAAAGTAAATAAGTTACAAAGACAAATTGGCCTTCTGATAGCCAGCATTTACTTTATGGATCATAAATAACAAATACAACGAAAAGTTTGGTCAGTAATGTGGCAGTAGAGGTGATGCCGTGGTGTTGGGCCAACTTCTAAATGGGGGGGCGGGGGCTTAATTAGAAGATATATACATATATCTTTTTTTATAGACCAAATGCTATAAATCTTGCATAACCCGAATTACTTTGCCCTCAAAAACTAGGAAGTTTATAGGCAAATTCCCCTAATTTATAAAAGGATAAAGGATGGTAACTCAAACAAAATGTCCCTGTCAGTCGGTGTCCACTTTTTAGAATGGTAGATAAATCATTGTGGAACAGGAGGCTGTTACATTTTCTTTTGTACAACATATGAAAAAGATGAAGTCAGGCGACACAGAAAAGCTCCATAAAGTCGGATCTGCTCTTTGCATCGTCGCTTGTGTGTAAACAAGAAAGCCTTCACGTAGCACCCATCAGGACGTGTCACCCTCATTGGGGAGAACAACTGCCAGTCAAACTGATACAGACTGATGAAACTGGTGATCCACGTAAATTGTGTACGAGGTTTGAGGGGAAAGCTTTCAAGATGAATTGAATATCTGCAAGCCCTCTTACTGCGGGGACCCACTTTTGGCTAAAAGAACACAACAATGCTTCTCTCATGGTCACGGTCACCGTCACGGCTGAGACCTTGTTATTGTTGTCATAAAGCACTGGAATTACTTTTGTGTGTGTGAATAAAGATGATGCAGCATTACAACAATCCTCCGCTGAGATTAAGTTGTTTTTTTGTGCAAAGTTTAATTGCTTTTCACCTCGAGAGCAACCGTGTCTTACGCAGCCATTGATGCCTTCTCTGTCAATTCAGTCCAAGATCATTAGTGAGAAAACAATGCAGGATTTATCAGTGCTGAGATCAATTCTACTCTCTGACAGGCCCATCGGCTGCAAAGGATCTTTTCTCTTTATAGCTAGATAATAAAATAAAACAGTGCTTCAGGAAAGCAGGCTGTAAAAATGGCAGACCGTAGAAAAACTGAGGAGCAGCATGGATGTATTAGTGGCTTTTAAGGTCCCCGTGATGGGTTTTAACTTAGCCAGTGACAAACTCATGCAATAGCAGGGGAAAGAGATGGGTAATAAATGGAAATAACTTGCAGAATTAAATGTAAAAATGCTGTTAAGTTCAGAGATGTCATTAGTAACTGATTATATCTTATGGTGACCTCTCTTCAGCTGTTTGCCATCAATAAAGTTAAAGAAATGATTAAGAAAAACCTTTGAAGCAGCATGAATGGTCAATAATTAATTAAGAAAAGCAATCGGGTGCTGACTTCAAAGCTTTTTAATGATGAGCCATTTACATTTTATGTGTTTTTTCATCTTGTGTGAGATTTTTAGTTTTGAGCTCAAGAAAAGAAATAAACTGAAACTCATTTAGGTGCCACCTTTTACACCACGTTGTGTTTCTGCCTCGCCTCTAATCAGCCTTTTATAGCTCAGACTTCTGTGCTGTGCCAACCCTACTGATAGCTTCAGCAATGTGGTGCTGCAAATTAAAACCAGAAGAGCGTGGGAGCGACCGTCCAAGACTATAAGTTGAAATACAACTCATTCTGACATTAACGCAAAGTTGTTTAACGGCAAGATTAGATTGCAAATATTTGTGGCAAGAGGCTTTTGTTATGTCTGAGTCAAATCTAACACACCTGGGAGTCTGGCTCCTCGTGGCTCAGACGGTGATTCACAGCTCTCTGACTTGTCGACCTGATGTGCTCTCTGGGAGGAAAAATAGATCTCAAATTTGATGAAATGACCCCCTTCTCAGATTTTGAGCACCGAGAGGCAGACACAAATGGTGCACTGTAACTGTGGAGAGAGGGAAATATCCACTTTTAAGGCATTAAGGGGATTGTTCTTCACATATTAGATCAGCCTATATTTTCCCCTTGCGGCTTGACAGGGTCAGATATGTTAACAAACCTCCAAACAATAATAATCCAACCAGCAGTCGCTCCAAGTATTTCCAATGTTTGTTCATTAAAACTGCATGGATGAATAAATGAATATCCAGGAATGAAACACTTTACATACAAATAGGAATTAAACTGAATCAATGCTTGTGCAGTATTGGATTTTACAACAGTTAAATAACGTAACATGATGAAACTCAATTGAAAATGTATCTATATATTCACCGTTAGAAGCGGTGGCGAGTCCTCTTAGTCAAGGTGGTCCTCTTCTACAGCTATTTTTTTTTTTTACTCACAGCTGCCAAATGCTGCACAAGCACGCAACCATTTCTATAAATGTCACGTCTGAATGAAGCCGCAAGGAACTTCAACGCAAAAGTCAGCGCATGTCTGGATGTCATCACTTCAACAGATGGACAAAGCCAGAAATGTTATGAATTCCTTGTCTGAGAAGGATCTTTTTTTGGAATGTAGTTTGAAGACATGAACTGACCTCCTGACCTGAAGATTTCTGTCCACTTTCAAGAAATCCAATTAAGGCTTTTTCAACCTTGCAACATCTCATCTCTAGTTTCTGTTTATCTGCCCTGAGCCTGAGTGCCTTTCAGATATTCCATATACCTTCAATGTGAAATCAGTACTATTGTGTAGTTTATTTGATCAGAGTAAGTCCTCTTTCATTTCAGTTTTATTACACATTCAAGTTTGAATAGCATCATCATCATCACAGCATCATGTTCCTCAGTTTACAGTCTACATTTATAAATCAGAAGAGGTTTCTTCATATATTTTAATAAAAGAAGACTGGAATCACTTTATTCAAATTGAGGCTTCAATAGGGCTGGTAGATTGAATTTCTTTGGTTTGTCCATTTGTTATATCTGCTATTAATTGCTTTCATACTTCTTACCATATTTTCAATGTTCCCCTTGACCCAGTCATCACCACTCTTGAGCTCCTTCTACTATTTCACTCAAGAATGGAAGTGATTTCAATGGTACATTTTGTCATTAATTTAGTTATGGCATTCAATAGTCATTATTTTTAATACATTCAACCTTCCCTTCTCTTTTGGGCCAAAGAGTGTCTTATATTTAATTCTAACTTTTCTACTTTGAAAGTAGTATTACATAAACTATTTCCAATGCTTTAGCATAATTTGTTTGGAATTCTACTTTCCTATTTGTTTCAGCCTTTCAAAGCTGGAATGCTCATACTCAACTTGCTCTATTGCTCATCTCATGTCTTTGGCTTGTCAAACATAGAGCCCCTTCTGCTTTATATGTTAAAAGTTCATCTAATCTATGCCTGATTCTTTTCAGTTCATGGAGTGTGGAGTTGAATTTTTCTCTCGAGCACTCTTTGCTGTTCTAGACAAGCTTTTCTCATCCGGGATGTTATTTCTATTATCCTCGTATAACTGTTCATCCCCCTCCGATAAAGTCAATGGCGATACCTCGCCAGTGTTTAACAAAAAGATTCTTTACCCGTGTCTACAGTTAGTGTAATAGGGGCATGATATTTAGTTGAAAACGTGTATATGTTGGTAAGACATAAAAAAGTCTATCCTCTAATAGCTACCATGTGGGTTGGAATAATGGTACAATCCTTCCCTCTGGGTTTTCTTATTTCTCCATGGATAAGGAAGACCTAACTCTTTAATAACATGATTTAATAATCTCTTATTTGTGATTAGTCCCTTTTCCGGTGGCAACTTGTCTGATTTACCATACTGTACAATATTGAAATTCCTACCCATTAATATCATCCAGTTTCCATTACTGGTAATTACATCAGCTCTGTTTTTAAAGAATGTATCTTTCTACTCAGTGGGTGCCGTTTATAATGTTGCTTTAAATAACTTGTTTTTGGTTTTTATAAAATTGTTTTTTTTTTAAATACTGACTTCAAACACTGAAACATGCACCCCAAAATAAATAATATTTCTTGCATTAGTGCCTGGCAACAACTTTCAAAAGTAAGTGTTGAGGCCTGTTCTTTCATAAGCCTCAGGTACTATTTACTTTACTATAAAATGTACACTATTATCTGTACTTCTGTTTCTGGCAACAGTAGTTTTGGAGTAGAGTAGTTGTGCGTGTCGTATTGTGTTCAGCTCAATGAAACATTAACATCCCCTGAGACTTTTAAGTTCTCCATGAGGTCTTCTACAAGAAGGTCACACACAAAGACTGTCAGAGCTGCAAAGGACTATTTCTATAATGTTTACATTTGAGGCTTTTAGGGACATACTTATCCAGAGGTGCTTAAAATTAGTCGGCATGTAATAGCTCAGGGACACAGACACACAGTGCACCGTTGCTGTGGGGACTGAATCTCTCAAACTTCTTCCGTAACTACAACAGTGCCACCACTGCGCTCTTTCCTGGCCAGATTTATAGAGAGCGGTAAGTCGTAAGACACAATATTGTCACCAACCTCCTTGCTCTGTGACGCCCTACCCTCTCTCTGAGCCCAAGTGATGGGTAATATATTGACTTTAAAATTATATGAAGCAGCACATCCTCCTGTTTGTGAAGCTGGGACCATCACATATTTTCTTTTGCAAACAATACCATGAATTAATCAAAATGTTTTGTCTGGGCCGTTCTCTGAACCCCGCCACTGAAGCTTTGAATTTCTTAGCAAGTTGAAACAGAACTCTATAGCACTATAGCAAAAGTGTAAGAAATACATTTAACTTTGTGTTTATCTACTCTAATGTATGCTGCCAACATTAAACTCTCCAGCTAATCAGCTTATCACCTACAGTGGAAAACCTAGCATTATTTCCAACGACATGAGGCCTATAATTAGTGAACTACATAAGGCCTACCAGAGCCAAAATCCTACTCTAACGCAGTTTGGATAAACGTTGGCAGGAAGTGGAAGTGTACCCTCAGACAACTAAAACCTGTGTTAAAGATCCCTCACCCTCAAAACCATTTTAGCATTAGCGTTATGTTAGCACAAACAACATCTGTTAGTGTTGACATCAATGACTGCATTACTTAATTTCGAGTGTTAAATCTCCAACTGTATACTGGATGTGATTTGCTAGAATGGAGAGCTGATGACAATAAGTCAATTGAAAAAGATACTTAATAGGTGCTAAAGGTTTTTAAAAAGTAGCTCAGTGCACTTAAGTGCAAGTAAGTTGCATTTAGAAGAGCAGATAAGCAAAAAAAAGTAGACATCTGGGGCAAATTTCTTGTCTCTGAAATTGTTGTTGATTAGAGAAGGAATAATGATCAGCACTTAAATAGTCAATCAGCGTAAGAACCATTTGATGTGATTGCACGAGGTCGTTAGACAGCTATTCAGTCGCATTCAAGAGCCTCCTTGTGCTTGTGTGGCTGTGTGTGTATATCTGTAAGTGTCTTGCTGCTTAAAATCAGGCGACCTGGCGAACTGAGTGGGGCTCTTTCGAGCATGCTCCCAATGACTGATGAGCTGACCTCAGACCTTACTGTGTGACAGCAATACAAGATCCCTCTGTCTATATAAAGGCTGCTCACGCACCAAAGCCTGAAGCTGATGGCTCATAAACTTGATCCAATATGACAACCATATCTTCTTTTTTCCCATGCTCAAATTAGATACATTCTAGTATGTTCCTGTTGTTCAAATGTGGTTGGTGGCTATTTCTAAAAGGCAAAAAGTGGATAGTATTAGAAAGTTGGATTGATGGCTAGTCTCTGAACAGATTAACTATTTTAATTAACTATCAGACATTGTAAGCGCTACATTGAGAAATGTCGTTGACGAATAATCCTCTGGTGTGAAGTAAGCACTTTGAGCTGCAGCTGAGCACTGGAGGTAAGCCTTAAGTGTTTGTGTGGTGAAATAGAAAACTGCATAATTAAAATAATTCTTGAATTTATATTAGTTATATTATGAATGTATTCACTAGGTTCACTGTCATCTGTGTATTGACATCCAGTCGAATTGTCAAACATACACCCTGAAGCGCCTCGGCACCATGTCATGTAACCAGAAAGAAATGTACCTTTTTTATCTTTGGAACATTGTCATAGACAAATTAAAAAAACTATTGTACAGCACTATGTCAAAGGATTGTGACTTGTGTTATGTTGTGGAAATGTGGAATGTTGAATGTTTCACAAAAGGTAACCTGGCAGATTTAGAAAGAATACTTTATATTTTTAAATGGCAGCGCTGCCATGGTGTTTCTAGTAATTAATCTTGTTTCATATTGTTTTAGATATGAGAGGTGACAGACAGAAGAAAGTAGAAGCAGAAATATAAGTTTGAAATAAACAGCAAGCACTGGGTTATAAAATTACACCTTTTTGGTTTACCATATGATCCAAAATGAAGATTATAAATAACATTACGCTGGTTAAAATTAACCACTGTTTTATTTATTTATAACCAAAGAGAATATGTAATGTGACATTTTTACTGGGTAAAAAAAAAAAACATTGATAACCCAATGGAAATGATAGAAATAACACAAAAACTAGTTCAAAATAATACATTTTGTGGGTGCAATTGGTGGCCCAGTGATGTTTATTCTCATGGGTAAACTTTACCCAGTAATGGGGCAGTGTTGGATTGACCCAGTACTGGGTACCACGATTGACCCAGATTGGGTTCAAATTGACCCAGTATTTTTTCAGTCACATACCACTTGCTGTGTGACTCATGAGAAGTCACGTAATACTTACAAGACCTTAGATAAATTAAATATAAGATTGTCCAATCACCTTTTCTGATATTAAAACCCATAAAAGAACAGCATGAAGCCTAATTAATATTAGCCTAATCAACAGCATTTTACAATGTACTTCTTAATCTTGTGCAAGAGCTACACAAAAAATGTTTGTTTGGTTGGCAGCAGGTGTCTTTTTTTATATATCAGGAAACCCTCAAATGTAGTTTCAGTCAACAGTTGATCCACTGTGCTTATTCAGTGCACAATATATATTACATTGAACGTAACCATAGCAACAGTGTACTTCTTGCTTTGACCAGTTAATTCTCACTGGTGAAACTGGCACACTAACCAAGGGGTTTTGCCTGTATACTCAGATTATTGACCCTTGATTAAAAGTAAAATGATGAAAATGCTCTTTTACAAGTAAAGTTCAGCATTAATTAGAAACTCATTATTAAAAGTATAAATATTGTACATCTGCAAAGTGTTCTAAGTAACTGCTTAGTACTGCTACAGAATTTGTCCCTTTCTAAATGTTATATTTTTCTACACTATATTATGTTTGTATTCATCATTGGATGGTTATTCATGCATGAAGATTTAAGCAGTATTTTTTAATATTGTAGCTGGTTGAGGTGGAATTGTAGAGAGTCAGTGTCAGCAAAAGAAAGCATTCGCTCTACTGAAGCATAAAAGATACACCAAATCCCTACCAGTCCAGAGTTTCTGATTCCTAGAGGGGAGAAACAAAAATGAAAGGGAATTTCTTATTAGGTGAATCAATATGCTATCACAGAAAAAACATTGAGTACTATAGGATAGAGAAACAATCTTACAGAGGACCTTCACATACTGTCTACCTATCCAATCCTGGATTAAAACATGGTGTCCTTGGTATGGAGAAGTCAGCTAAACCTTCGTTATTCCATCCAGTGTTAGGGTTTAGCTTTGGCAGCTTTGGCTACACAAGCCAAAGCTGTCATCCAAGAATGAATCATCAACTCCAGGATCGTTTGTGAAACCAACAATATAATTATAGCTCACAGGAAAGAAAACGGGGTACATGAAAAACAATTAAAGGTTGTTAAAATGGCATGTCGATAGCTATAACACATACAAATTAATTACTGCAAGACCTTATATTTTGCTCTTAGAATAGATCTTATTTGGACTGTTTTTATTTTAAAGCAGTGCAATAATAGATGTCAATCCAGAAATCACTGTGGTCAATTCCTCATGTATGCTAGTCACATACTGCTAATCTAAGTTTTCCTTCCTGTACTTTATTGCTTTTCAGGCAATCAGCAAAGCCTAAATTAAGACAAAGAATCCTGTATCTCTGAGATACCCATGAAATTAGACAGCTTGGTGAGAGATTTATTATAAAGTAGTATAGTACAGTATAGATCTCAGTAGGCTTGCAACATATAATTTACTGAGAAATGTCATGAAAAGAGATGGGATATAAGGCCTGTGTAAAGTCACATCAAATATCAATGTTTTCCTCCTATTGTGTTGTGGCAATATTTGAATTATCCACATTTATGTGCAAATGTTAGAGCTGAAGAATCTTCAACCTCTATACTGAATCACCTGCAGGGCAGCCTGAGATTAATCCACAGGGTGGAGATGGTGATAAATCAGAATCTGATTTGCAAATATATTATATCTTGTTCATTATTCACACTATAAATGCTTTGTGAAAGCTGTGAAATGAGGCACTGAACAGATGAAATTTCAACACAACAATGCTTCAACCAAGTGTCCTCAAATAAGTTATGTTTTTAATTCCCAATTTGAAGATTAACTCCATGGTCATCACAAGGCTATCAGATAAACAGTGTCAAAGTGAATAAGGTCACCACCACCCAGTTTGACTATTGGTGTGCATGATGTATAAATATGGGTGTGGTTTCTAGGGCTGGGTTTAAAAAAAAATCAGATTTACTGTATATTCATTTTGCAAAAATGGATCTTTTAATACGTGCCATTTCCTGTAGCCTGTGCGTGAGTCTTCAAGATCTGTCCACCTGAGAGACGGGTGAACCAAAACATAACAGAAGCTGCTCCAGTGAAAGCACCGTCAGGCCCAAAGGCAGATGTCTGACAGCATTTTGGATTAGTGATGAGTATTGGACAAAAGCAAAGCCATATGCAAGATGTGCAAACTAGAGGTAAAATGTTGTGGAAATACCACAAATCTCCGAAACCATTTAACCGAGGCCAATCGAACCGCACTGGAGAAGACATTTGCAGTCAAGGTCCTGTCAAATTACCCACCTGCTGAGGCTGTAGGGATGCTCATATGCAAGGATATACACCCAAGCAGTGTTGTTGAAAGCGATGGCTGCTGATTTTTTAATCTACTCGAACGCTACGTGTGACCTACTTGCATTGAGAGAAGTGGCTAACCTTAACACGTATACACGAGTGACAGATGGCGTTTCAACTTCACTTAAGTCAGCAGAGAGAGTTTCCTTGACTTGCGACAGCTGGACACCCAGAGAAACAGACTGGTACCTGACCTGATATGATCACCTCTCATCATATGACATGGTTCATAGTGGAGGGTTGCGCTCTCTCTCTCTCTCTCTCTCTCTCTCTCTCTCTCTCTCTCTCTCTCTCTCTCTCTCTCTCTCTCTCTTTCTCTCCCTCTCTCTTGGTTCTGTCCTTTCACTGCTGAAACCTTTGCATTGCAGTACTTGAATTATCACATACGACTGTACTGTAGAGTTGCACTGTTGACTTGTTGACTGGACTGTTGACTTCTGTAGCGTGTGGGTTATGTTCAATAAATAGTGCATTAATGTGACTGCTTTGGGGTACATTTTTAGTATAATCATTCATATTTTTAATAATGCACCAGGCTAGAGACCACCAAGTGTGTGTAGGCTACTTATAGATCCATTAGCTGTTAGCTGTTAGCCAATCACACCGTCGGAAATTAATCAAAGTGAGGCGCAGAACAGCGACCAACTGGTATGCAGCAATGTGGGTATATAGTAGTTCCGTTAGCTGTTAGCCAAACACACCACAAACTGTGGGCGCGGAGTAGCATATGGCAGGTCAAATGCCTTCAGCTGCGTTATCACTAGCATCCACTACCAACTGGTGCTGGTTAACAGTAGTGAGTGAGTAGTCAGCAGGCAGTCATTGGCAGTATAAATCAGGCAATAAAAGGTGTTTTGAGAAAGGGTGAGTCACTGCAACCACGAGGGGTCCTTACGCATGCATCCATAACTCCGCACATTAAATATTATCCATTTTGCTGCAGCAGAATGCAAGATTAGCTGTAGACAGACACACAGAGACACACTTCCGCATGCATGCACGCACACACCCACACCACCAATCTCATGATCTTTGAGGAGGTCTAAAAATCAGCCACATCTGTTCAGGTTGAGATTACCATTTTGGATTTGGCTTGGCATGTGTTTTCTCTGGGGTGTAAAGAATACTACAAATCTAATCAATGTATTCACACTCCTCTGCTGAGCCAAAACTGACATTGTGTTTTCGGGGATCGCCTTGAGGAATGGTAAGATTAGCTTTGATCACATACAGGCTCATGCAAACAGACGTATTGTGTCTTGTCTTTCATCTGTTCCCACTGTTTGATTCCATCAGTCAATTCTTCAGACTTAAAGCACCTCAGGGTCTGTGCTCTGTATTTTTGCATGTGTGTGTGTGTGTGTGTGTGTGTGCCTTTGAGACATGTGGGAGGAAAAAGAGTGAGGCAGACTCACTCTCTTGCCCTCACTGAGCCCTTGGAAATAGCAGACAAGGTGACTTGAATTTGATTTGTCAGGAATCGCATTAACTCAACATGACACAAGACAGACACCCCACACAGGCTATGACCAAATGCTTGGAGGCCCACTGCATGCAGAGAGCAGTATCCACTGCATGCCAACACTGCTCAATGCTTCAGTGCAGGTCAAATCACTATCCTTTCTTTGCTGTACTTTGGTCCACGTCACATGTGTTGCAGTTCTGCCCTCCTCCTTATGCAAACAAGTTCTACATTGCAGGATTTGACTTATTTTTGCAACCAGAGGAGGCAACCCCAACTGAACAGTACATTTACATTAAGGGCATTTAGCAGACGCTTTTGTCTATAATAAGTACATTTGTCAAAAGAAAGAAACTACAACATATCATTGCAGATAAAGTAAGAGCTGGGTCCTCATCTGAGTAAAGTAACTGTTCAGCAAGTTTACCTTGAGAACAACAGTGCTATGATCAAAGTGCTATAGGTAAGAACATAGAAGTGCTTTTTCGTTTTCGTTTTATTCTTTTTTGGGGGGGGGGGGGGGGGGGCTTACTACTGGCTATTAGGAAGATTTCAAGTTTAAGGTGCTTCTGCAAATTTGCATCACTTTTCAGACACCCTTAATTAATTTATTAATTTTCAGTGTGCCACATACATATTTAATACATATTTAGGTAAATAAGTATTGTTAGAAGCATACCAAATATGAAAATATTAAATACAAAAAATATGATGAGGAAATCCTTAATAGTAGAGCTAAAACAATCGTCAGAGGATTTACAGCAACAATTTTGATCATCAATTAATCATATGTCATTTTTAAGCTTCCATAAATGAGCAGTTCCAACTTCTCAAATAGTGAATATTTGCTGGTTTTCTCTGTAGTCTAGGATAATTAACTCAATGTCTTTGGGTTTTGGACTGCTGGTCGGTAAAAACAAGATCTGGGGGATGGGTGGATTAGGCAACAGCCCAAAATGTATTAGCAGCTAAGCACACATCTAGACAAGCATGCACAGAAGCACCCGAATGGTGAAAGAAATCAAGTGTAATTCGATTGCTCACTGAAGGGCCGATGGGATGAGTGTTGACAGAATGCAGGTAAAGACAGACAGTTGCTGTCAGCTTCACAGAATTCAAGCAGCCAGGTGGAAATTAACAAATAGAAAGTTGTTTCAAAAGCATTTTTTCAGCCTTACTGGCAAACACCCTTCTTTTATTGCAGTAAATTGTTCAGTCATAGTGCTCTCCATTAGGCTTGTTGAGATGCGCAATATCACTGCTGGTGTTTAACCTTACACAAGTCTATATCACCATTTAATCATTTTCTGACAAATCTGGTCCATTCCTTGAACCTCACTATTAACATTCTGCATGATTTATGATTAATAACCTCAATAAAATCAAGAGTGACATGGGAAGTCAATGTCATGAGTGCATTTAATCAAACAGTTGCTGTCGCATGGAGCAAGAAATATGCTTTCAGGTGGATTATGGATACAATTGCACCACTGTGTTTAGAATTTGGTTAGCTGGGAGTCTTTATGTGTGAGGGAAATCAAAATATTTAGGGCCTGTATCTTGAAATCAGTGTCGTGTATGTTCTTTTTCATTATCCAGTTTATTTTGTGAGCCTTATCCATAACAAATCAATTTCACTTTGGCAAACAGGGACACTATCATAACAGAAAGGTCCAAATGGCTCCACGACCTTAGAAGTTTATTGGACTTAGTAGTTGCTGCTTGTGTCTCCCATGTCAGATTGAACCCATTCAAGAGGCCAGATGAAAAATAGTTCAGTCTCAGGCGAAGTGGCCAAAAGAAGACAGATGTGGGACAGCAGGATCGCCCTCTAAAGCCAAGCCTGAGGGAGTTGGCCAGCCGTGGACCCCTGGTGCTTGGCCCACGAGGAGAGGGGATGTCAGGGAGCCAAGATGGTGCGGGAAGTTGAGCAGTGTGAGTAGACATGAGCTTACCTCTGTGCACAGAGCTGGCTCGCCTACACTCCACAGCAGGGACTGGACTACCTCACTCTTTCCAAGGTGAGATGTATTTGGGGATAGCTCAAGTGACAGATCAAGCCTTAGTACACCCCCGACGGCTCACAATCATCGGTCAAACAGTAATAGACTTGTCGTTTACAACGTCGAATCTGCAGTGATACCGCTCCGTCTCATGAGGTTGATGAAGCAGAAATGTATCTATTGTGTTCCAACACTTAGCTGGAAATTGCACTCTATCTGCATGTTACCACTTAAAAGTAATGCCTCACATCATTTGGTCACTATTAAAAGCAATGTTCACCTCTCTCAGTTTTATCACTGCAACAGTCTCCCCTTTAATACTAAATTCAATTTCATAGAAATTACCTCTTAGCTCTTGCTTGTCATAACCGATGCACGGTTTTTAAATAAAAGCACTATGGACATTATGTGTAGAAAAATAGATAGGGGCAGAAATAAAGCCTGCATGTAAATACACTAGTCTGTCTCTGCTGTCTCTTGCGTTCTGCGTTAATGGATGTTTACTTCTTCAAATCCGCATGTTAGGATGCTCACTTATTACACAACACACCACAAACAGAAATGCAATTAGCAGTATTGGTGTAGACAGTTTTCTTTGATGTTAATCAAGAGAAAAGTTTGAGGAGGAAGGAGAGACGCTCACCAGCGTGGTTGCCATGGCAGGGCTGACGCAAAAAACAGGACCATCCTTACATACACACACAGTTGTTGGCTATTTTAAGCTCCGCAAGGCTGTCATTTGAGTGCTCGATTTTTGACCGTGGTAATTCAGAGTGCAGATGGGGGGGAGGAGTGACAGCGATCAGAGGCTGATGGTCTGAGAAATGAGCAGGTGAGGATACGGGAACACAGCCCAAAGTGCCAGCAGGCAGGGTCAGGAGAGCCACTTGTTATCCAGCACACCTTTGCTCCTATAACAATCTTTCATCTGCTTTCACCAGTGAGTTCCCTCATGTGGACAGACATCCTCTTGGATTGCCTGTTGCATTGCAATTTAGTCACAAAAGCATTTTCACAGCATGAGGGAAAGTTTTGTCCCCACGGTGCTTCTGTAGAAAACTATCAAGCCTCTTTTTGCAATAACAGATACTCACCAATTGCGATTGCTTATAACATCAGTGTGTGTGTGTGTGTGTGTGTGTGTGTGTGTGTGTGTGTGTGTGTGTGTGTGTGTGTGTGTGTGTGTGTGTGTGTGTGTGTGTGTGTGTGTGTGTGTGTGTGTGTGACAGACACGAATAAACTGCTTCCATGACTCACACGAGTGTACTACACTGTAGTCGTATGTTGTACCCGTACTGACGGGAGCAGCAGTGATGAGTGGGTGGAAGTCAGATCTATTCTAGGACCTGCGCAGGGTTTGCTTTCAGACATCAATTAGCCTGGAAAAAGCAGCAAGTCAGAGAGATTATTACCAGGATGAATCAGAGAGGAGGCAGACACCTGCGCCACACTCTTTATAATGGAAGATCTCAGGCAGCTGTCAAACACATTAGGGTAATGTCAGAGAAGCTTACATGTGACTTGATCTGAAGGCCTGCGTGTAACAATGGGAATCGTTTACTTTATCTCCTTATCTTGTTTTTTTACTCCTTCTTGTACTATTATTATGCATAATAATAATAATAATGTAATAATTATATTTTGTATTTGTAGTGCACTTTTCATTCAGTGAATCTCAGAGTGCTTACATTAAAAAAATAAAATATGCACAAAAACATAGGCATATGAAATATTTATGGAAAAGAAGTGAAACCAAGATAAAGGATTATTATCAAGATGCAGTTAATGTATACATTATGTAAACATTGAATATCATTATGTTTAATTTAAAAAAAAGCCCATCACAATACCGAAGAGAACAAGGCAATTGTTCAAAATAGTTGCTGATGAATCGTTGAAACTTAAGGTTGTTTATTTGGGCCCCTTATCTTAAGACTCTTGAGATCCTATTATTATAGTTAATATCTGACAGGTAGGGCTGCACAGTGGTGTAATGGGTAGCACCGGGTCCTGGGTTCGATTCCCGGGTCGGGTTCCTTCTGTGTGGAGTTTGCATGTTCTCCCCGTGTAAGCGTGGGTTCTCTCCGGGTTCTCCGGCTTCCTCCCACAGTCCAAAGACATGCAGGATGGGGATAGGTTCATTGATGACTCTAAATGTCCCGTAGGTGTAAATGTGAGCGTGAATGGTTGTCTGTCTCTACATGTCGGCCCTGCGATGAACTGGCGACCTGTCCAGGGTGAACCTTCGCCCAATGTCAGCTGGGATCGGCTCCAGCGCCCCCGTGACCCTGAATACAGGATGAAGCGGTAGATGATGGATGGATGGATCTGACAGGTATTATTTTGTGCGCCCTATTTTCATCATAAAGGGTAGGCAGACAGGAACACCAATCTGTATAATGCATTACAGTTCACTACATCCTCCAAAATGACCGTGCATTCAAATCATCTCATCTCTAAAACAATTTCAACCAAAGCTGAACATTAAAAGCTTCATCGAGGCAGGGTTTATTGCAGGATTCTTACAGTAAATTACTTTTGGCTAGGCGTAACTCATAAACTGACAGCTGTACTACGGGACTTGTAACTCAACATTACATTTTGTTATGGTTAAAAGCTATTCCTGCCATGATTTGTGTTGGTTTCAGTAAGGAAAGTTTGGTTATTCGTTATTAACGGAGATAATTATGAGTATCAATAGGATTATAAATATTTAGAGAGTAATAATCCAGCTATAATAACGGGGCACCACCCTGGTATCAGGGACCAAAGAAATCAGGAGGGAAACCTGGTAAAAATACAACTCCTTTATCACTCAGAAGCAGCACTGGCCTTTCAACTGATGAAGGACTGGGTCGAAGTTACTTTAAAAAAAACAACAGTTTGTGGGGTCACCCTCTGTAGCAACTGCTGTTGCAGTGGAAAGGCAGTGTGTGGAGGTGCCTGCTTTTAGAACCCCGGTTACCTCATGGCCACATCACAGGGAACCTTTGGGGTTCCCGTGGCTGTCAGCCAATGAGGCACCAGAGTTGCATTTACATCAGACTTCACACTAAGAGGTGCACAGCATGATGGGGTTTTGGCACAATTCCACTGTTAGGCTGCAGAGTCTCCATGTGGTTATCCTTTGTTTGACTGCATGTTCAGTCTTCAACTTTTGCATATCTTCCCTATGTTCTTCCCACATGGTGAGATCCCAACATTTGCAACCAATCAACATGTTATGACTCAATTCCCTCAGTCAGGAGGAGCTGTATTCACGTTTGCTGTGGACCCACTGCTACTCTTGTTGGTATAATACTGCCATCCATCACTGTCATGGCTCCAACACCCAACACTTATTACTCAAATGATCTGCTACATAGGTGATTTCATACAACATAGGGTGACTAATATGTATACTATGTCTTGGCTTGGGTTATACCTAAATTTGTAGCTGTCACAAAAGTCTTCATTATTTACACAAACAAAACGTGAAAATTGATGCTGAACTAAACTGAAGCTGAACTAGGCAAAAATAACAATGGCTAAACCAGACAGTCTTCATCACTTAACGAAGATCACTTCCTGAATCGGCAATGGATTCACACTAATACTGCATAGGCATACTGTAACACTGTTACATTCAGATATTTGGGGTTAAAGGGGTGGGGGGTTTGAACCCGTCTACGGATCAAACTGCAAATCATTAGTTCGCAAATGGCTTTCATTCAGAAAGAGGAAGGAGAGAGAAAAAGAAAGGAAGGTTTAGTGGAAGTTCAAAGGCAAATAGAAATATGAACCATCTGTGCAAGGCCTAATTTTCTTGGTCGTAAAAGACATATTTGTATATTTTCATTGCTAATAACCGGGCAGTGTGCCTTGTGGCTATTTCAGGGGCAGTTTTCAGAGTCTTCGGGCAAACAAACAGTGAAGCAATTAGTTTTGTTTAAAACATACAATGTGGACCGGTTATATATCTCTGAAATGCGTTTGTTTCACAGAGTTCACTCGTAGTTTACAGCTGGTAGACATTCCAGGCAGTAAAATCCAAACCCACAGTTCTGCATCTTCAAACACAAGTGGCAGTTGTTAAGATTGTAAGAAGAACACTGCCCTCTGTACAAGTATCACAGATTCCTTTCCATTGTTTCCTTTGTATATCTGAGCGCTCTAATGATAAAACTGCTCTCTTATTTCTCTCTTGTCAGAGCATGTTTCCATGGCAACCACACTGTCGGTAGCCAGCTGTCCAAATCGAGATAACGTAGCAGGAAGCGTTGAGAGGGAGTTCGACAAATTCCCATTGTGATCCCATGGATTGGGGAAAGCTTTTGTGCCAGTGCTGGTATGTGTGTTCCTGGCTCACATCAGCTTGGCTTCATACAATACAGCAAGATCAACACTTCTTCATATCAGCTAATTTAATCTAAATGCAGGAGGCAAAGTCAAGTCAGGTGTATTACATGTGTATTTTACAGAACAGATTTGTTGGAAAGTTGCGTTTGTTTTCTAGTGTGATATAGTTTCCTTCATTCATGCAGTTCTGTGTAGGCCTACTGCTACTTATAATACATTAGCACTCCTTGGCAAAATAGTTCTCACATGTTTCCCATGTATTTAACATCCTTTGTGACAAATGACTGTATTGTGCCAGTGCATGGCCTATTGCATGGATGTATTAGTTATGCCACCATATGGTAGCTTGTGCAATATTTGCCCTGCTGTGCTCTGCAAGTGCTCCCACCAAATGGCAGGATGGTAATGTAGAAACAGCTTGTCTGAGACATACAAGCCTTATTTACATGCCTCTCCCTCAAGGCAGAAACTGACTGGCAGCAGGATTTGTTAAAATCTGTAGTTTCAATTATGATAGGGCATGTATTTCTATGCAAAATCTAACCACTGGTAATGTGTGAATGAATGCACCACATATATGCATACAATGATTCATGCACAGATATGTGAAGTATACCATATGATTGAGCAAAAAGGCCAATAAGACTGAAAAATGTGCATCCCTCGCAGTGTCTAATACTTTACCATGACAACCAGAGAGTGGAGAGGATTGCCCTTGTTGAGCTTGAGTCCCCTTTGGTTGGATAGGTTTCCCTGCCTCTCCTACTGCCATAACCACCTCATGATGAAGTGACATACGTAATCTTGATGGAAACAATATATTCTATATGAGTGTTTTATAAACCAAATTGAGGTGGCAACTGAAAAACGTCTGAGAGCAATTTAAAAATAATTCACTCTGACTGAAGCTGCTGCAACATCAGAGAAGCTGGATAGTTTTTTTGTGAACATCCATGTCCTATTCTGTGTAAATACAACAGAAGGCATCTAATCTAATATGCTGCTTGTAGAGATTGTGGTTTGGGGGATTTTTGTGTTTTGTAGGAAACCTAATGTGGAAACACATCAAAGTCACATCACGTTGAAAACTGAATATTTCTAAAGAAAAATATTTTTCTTGACTATCTACAGCAGCAGGGAGAAAACGATCATTGAACCACTTAAAGCGTTCCCGTCATCAACACTCCTACACCTGTTGAAGAGGATTAACAAATTAGCCCACTTTCACATCTATAATCCCCCTTTAATATACACTTCATTTAATAATGAGCTGCTTGACTTCTCTGATAGCACAATTTGAATCTGATTCAAGGGTTCTTTCTCTGCCTCAACTTTTCCATTCTTTCCATTATTTTGTATATAACCCTCCAAACCACCAGCACCACCCCTCTACCTCCTCTCGTTCTTTCTTTGCCTGCCAAGGAAGCACACATCTACGGAGAATCAGCTCCTCATCTTCTGGTGCTCTGATCTGAGTAGGCTACAGCTAACGACTGAGGGGGCACAGGGCATTATTTACCACACGCATGCTCTAACGCGGAAAACAAATGTAGTGGGACACATTATACTCCTGTTTGTTTCCAAATACTGAAGGAACATTTCATATAATGTTATGTGTATTTTATATCACATACTTGCAAAAGCGTTCACGCCACTTGGCTGTTGTGCTGCATTTTCATATTGGAATAAAAACATATTTTTATTTTTATTTTATGTGATGGACCGACACAAAATAATCAATATTGGTGAAGTAATAAAAAAATATTAAATATTAAAAAATATTTTTAAAAGTTCTAAAACATAACATTTAGCTATGAACTGGTGCACAAATTAGTTAAATGAAATTAAATATGGTCCACCATGTGTGGAATCAAGGTGTCACATGATCTAATGGAGCGCTTGCCAAGAGAGGACCAATCCTCACAGACCAGGCAAGGAGGACATTAATCAGAGAGGCAACATAAAGGCCAAAGAAAACCCTGACAAGAAAGACTGGAGTATCTGTCCATAGGGCCGCTTTAAGCCATACACTTATTTCTTTGAGCCGTGGCCCCTTTTGCACCTCTCTTGGTAGGTTAGCTGTAGTGCCATATTCTTTCTATTTTGTAATAATGGATTTAATGTTGCTCGCTTGCTTTTTACAAGCAGCTATAAAAGATTCAGAGGGTCTTACTCATACAGATGTACCACATTCAAGGATAATGGGAGATGTTTTCATTTTCTCTCACACTCTCAATGAATCCCAAGACCATGTTATCTGCCTTTGTTAAGGCATTCTTTGTTTAATTATGAACCGCTGATTAAAATTCCACTCCCATCAAGATACTGAAGCGCACGTGGACGAGAATGCAGAAGCTGACATTCTAATATTGATTCCTAGCTTCAGCAAGGAGATGAAGGATTGTGGCCACAGGAGAGCAGGGAAACCCAAGGTGAGCTTGTGGAGATAAATGAGAGTGACAAATATTGTGACATAAATGTTAAAGGTCCTGTGTGACAATGGGCACACAGCATCCCTTTAAACCAGGGGAGTGAGCCATGTCGTTATCTCCTCTTCCAGCTCAAAGGAGCCACCAGCTAGGCGACGACCAGCTAAATGTCACATCTGCCTTGCCAATGCATGCAGTTGGAGCGCGCTGACAGCCCTGCAAAGCCACAGGCTGTTGCTTTGCCTTCCCATAATAAAGTAGCCATCTCAGTACTGGATACAATAGTTACTGTCATAATGTCACCTGAGTACCTATCCTCCAGCAGACAATAGACACCAACACCATAGCTTGGATGGGAGTGTGTGACCATGTGTTTTAGGAAAGATAACAGAGTATAACCTGGACTTTTTCTCAGCCAAAACCTCCTTCCTTCTCCCTGCTTCGCTTTCCTCCCGCCTCCCCTTGGATTGCTAAAGATTCCTCCCTGTTCGGAGAGTTCTAGAGTAAGGACGTCCTGTCTTTTCTACTTCATTATTTCTTGGACTGCAACGACGGCTCTTATAAACCAGCATGAAAATGAGAGACATGCACTCTTCTACTATACCCTGCATGACAGGTGTCAAGCTGCTTGTGTGACTACACAGCAGGACAAACAGAGTTTTTTTCTTTTACATTCTGGCAGATTGGTGGGAGATTTTTCCACACATTTACACCTTTATAAAGTGCATATTTCACTACATAATTATTTTCTCTAAATTACAAGAGGAGGCGACTTAAAAGCCATGAGGAGGGGGGGGTGGTGACA
Organism: Eutrigla gurnardus; assembly: GCF_963514095.1. Taxonomy (NCBI): domain Eukaryota; kingdom Metazoa; phylum Chordata; class Actinopteri; order Perciformes; family Triglidae; genus Eutrigla; species Eutrigla gurnardus. Next base: position 13,900,466 of record NC_139923.1, on the reverse strand, counting down.
GTTATTGAGGGATTATACGTCATCATTGACATTTGCAGAACATTTTTATCGAGTTGTATTCATTATCTGGTGAATTACTCCCATTTTAGCACCTAATCAGCCCGCAGTGGATTAGCTTCACCTCATGTAAAATTTATTTCATGCTTCAGCTTCCATGGAAGCAGCGAGAAAAACCTCTCAGACCAGGGAATGTGCCACAGGCATGTTACTAAATGACACGTGGGATAGCTTGAATGTTATGTGGGAGTAACATTGAGCATAATAAGTCATTAATTAGAGCTTCTATAGCACACCATCATATTTTGCCAAGTACTGTTCATGAATCTACAAAAATCCAGGAGTGAAAACATTTCACTGGTTGTCAAAACATTGCATTCCTTTAGCTTGTTTGGTATTCTTTCTGTTTCATGTAACCTCAACAAGTTGCACTGTGGCCGACCTTTAACTGGTGAGAGAATTAAGCGATCCACCAGGCCTATTTATATGGAGAACAGCACCTTATTAATATGTTAATACCTGACAATTCTTCCTGCTTCACATTTAAGAGAGGAATAGCTTGACCTTTGCTGACAGTCTGCCAACAAAGTCAAGCTGGCCTAATTTAAGAAAGTTGCTTAATGTCAAACGTCTTTTGATCCAGGTGCATGGCAAAATCTCGGGTAATATACTACTGAAAAACAGCTGGGAGTGACCAATTTAACAATGGAAAAAAAAAAATTGTATCTGTAAACCCGTAAACCGTCAATTAGCTTGTTTAGTCATGTGGACATTAAGTTAAAATAGGTTGCAGAAATATACCTTTGAATAATTATTTATCAATGATACGAATGGCACTTTAACAGTGATCCCTGGACCATTGTAATTCATATTATCTCCTTATTGATCCTGTTGGATTGGAAGTCCATATTTTGTATATGGTCAATGTTTTATATTATAAATATGTGAATCCAGTATTGCATCCAGGGAGGAAGGTTTTTTTTTTTTTACTGCCTGTCTTTTTTGACACACAATTGTGTCTGCCACTTTTGAGATGTATGTGCTAAATGAAGAAAGGAACATTTAGATCATAATGTAAATTAAAAAAAAACATTCATGATAAAAGTATTCAAATTACTCCATGGTTTTCATCAAGCCTTATTTAGTGGCAGTGGGAGGGCACTGTTTCTTATGCACATGCATGACATCACAATACATCAAAATATACAAATCTAATCAAAACATTTATATTCATACAGAGACTATATTAGCCTGAAAGAACAAAGAAACTGCAGTGTTTATTCATGGACAAACTGAAACCTACACTGATTGCCAACACGTCAACTGTGCATGTGCTTTCAGTGCATCAACACTCACTCACTCACTCACTCGCTGCACTGAGCTTTTCCTTCAAATGAAGTTGAAACAGTAACAACTTTTTCAACAGCTATGGGTTCCTCATAGTGAATTCCCCATTCATTCACTCTATTGATGTTGCAGAAAATCCTGATATAAAGACTTCTAAGCTTGGAACTAAGCCAATGTGACCAGGAAACACTTCTGAACAGCATTCAGAGCAACAAAAAATGAAAACGGAATGAGAGGAAAAGACACGACTCTGTAATTATTATTAAGAATGAAGAAACTACTCAACCCATAATCCTGTGAAAATGGTGACTTGCTATCTCTGGAAACTTTTAAACTGACCGTTGTGGACTAATAAAATATGCTTTAGTGCGTGGCTATGTTGTGATTGTAAGTCACTACCAATGTAATGCATCTCGTCTGCATTGTGTATATTTAAATAGCCGTGAACTTGTTTTTTAGTCCGTGTTTTTGTCTTAGAACTTTGAATGCTAGTTTTTGGCTAGTCAAAATTAGCGTCCTAATTTCTATCACATTTAATAGGAATTAAGGACACGCTTTGCTAACTTAGCTAGCTTGGTTTGGAAGGTGCATAGCTTTACGCTTACGTTACCTGGCCTATCTCTTCTGACTCCAAAAAACAAGGGCGTATCGGCCAAAAAAACAAACTCAAGGCTTCCAAATGTTATTCCACAAACCAATGAGTGGCATTACGGTGGTTTCCTTTATACAGTCTATGTATTAAACTCAACCTGTATGCTATTTGCAAATTAATGTTAAAATGCTAACCGAGTCAGCAACTGCATGGTTTATTTCTTGCCTCAAATGTTTTCAAAAACACATTTTGGTGAACTTTCTTCATAATTGTCAATTATCAATATTTATGTTGTTTTACTCTTGTAGTAGTGACTTTGAGTGTCCTGAAAAGAGCTTTATAAATCAAATGTATTATTATTATTATTATATAAGAAAACGTTTTCAAATAAGCTGCCATTTTGGCATAGTCTTAAATCAAGGAGCAGTCTATACTGTAAATAACATGTATGCCATTCATCGGTGTGGAAAACTTTTCCATGGAGAATATGATATAATATGGCCTTGTGGCTTCTACAGGAGCAAGTACCACCATTTAACATCCTCATTTGTGGTCTCCCTTGGATGGTTACAAAATCATGGCAATTAATCCAAATCCTTGATTGAGAATATAAATGTTCACTTCTGGAACCTCACTTTCCAGAAGTGTGTATGTGTGCACCTCATTTTATTTTTATTGATTATAATTCAGTGAACTGTCAATGAAAAGGGAATACAGGTCTATAGCCAATAGTGTTGCTTTCATATAGCAGGTGCGAATTACTTTCAAATGTGTACCACTGTCCAGACATATCCGAACCCTACCGAACGTTTCTTTCTATTTTGCATCCACCAAAGGGACAATTTGTACCTGCCACTACCCATAATTTACTCAGATCCATTTATCCCATTAAAATCGGCCAAAGTGATGATTAGCACCTGCTGAGAATTAAACACCTGCTGTCTGAATGTTTCTTCATTGCTTTTTTGTCATAAAAAAAACTAGGAGGGATAAAAGCTAAGATAAGAGATTTGTCGAAGCTTAGTGAATCCAGGTAAGTGTATTTTTCAAAGCAGGTATCAAATCCAAAATTGAATATGGGCCATTGGAACCCAACCCTAATATCATATCTGCTGGGAGGAACATAAAAACTCTCTGTAGACCTAAATATGTTAACAGCCATTATATATACATTATACATGTTGATTATGCATTCGCCCATGTTCAGCAAACTTTTTGTTCCATCCTTGCATTGAAATGCGTTTTTGAGTGCATTTTTTGTACTGTGTTTAGGATTGAATTTGAAAAAGATTTCCATTTATTTTTGTGTGGGATAATTATAATTCATATGAGGCTCAGCCTCCGTATGAATCCCGTCTGAGCTCTTTTACCGCTACTGCATGCACGTATCACCTGCTGCGAGGTTGTCCAAATCGATTGTCCTCCTCGGCCTCGTCTCTTCGCCCCTGCTCTCTACTGATCTGTACTTTCCTCCTCTTCATTTGTACTGTTAATGTCTCATTGCTGCAGCTAATGTTAACCTTTTGCACAACACTGTTTCATTATGAACACATTAGTTATTTTCATACATTTTGCAGTTTATGCCTCCAAATGTCTTTTCCTTTTTCTCCCCAGTCTTCCCCGCTCCACTTTTGGTCTTTTTGGGTCCTTTATCCATTAGCTTGTATTTCTTTTTGCATTCGCTATCCTATTACAGTATTAACTAGCTTATTTCTGTTAAGATTTGATTATTCCCGCCTGACCTCTGACATTACATGGATGGACGGATCCTTAGAAGGGGTGGGAGGAGGCGGCAGCTACAGTAGCAATTACTCCACCGGGTTTTCTTTTTTTTTAATTCGACATGCTCTGCTTGCAATAGACAAACGAAAACCAGCCGCAACCGATTTTCTTTTCTCCAACATTGCGGTGGCTCTGCAGCCCATAACTGGGCCGGCGCAGCTGGCATTTGCCAGATTGCCAGTCCGAGCCTGATAGTGTCCATACAGCTCGCTAACCTAGCTTGCTACACTCATGTTAGCTGGCCCCACTCCTCCACAGTGCCACCCTCGTACTAATGTCACGTCTGGCTCCAAAAGACAAAACAGCAACGGCTAAAATACCACAAATAAACGTGTCACGTCACGGTGGTTATGTCTACTTCTTTTATTCAGTCTATGTATTAAACTTAACCTGTATGCTATTTGCAAAGGTATGTTGTAATGTGAAGCACTGTAAACTACCCAGAAATTTTATTGGAGAAAATATTTAATGCTAATTTACAAAAAAATATATAGAATTATGATCATACTGAGTTACCATTTTGTTGTGGTTTGCCTTAATAGTGATATATCTCATGCGGGGTTGGATTGACCTTTTATGCAAAGAAATTCACTGCAGTATTAAAGGTTAATGTTAAAGGTAAACTACAAAAATCACTTGAATGTTATCTTATTATGGAGCCTGAAACTCTACGTTGAGCTTTGGGATTGAGACATCAGCAACACAGAAGGGCCATCCATCCATTCATACATCCATCGTCTACCGCTTATCCTGTATTCAGGGTCACGGGGGGGGCTGGAGCCGATCCCAGCTGTCATTGGGTGAAGGCAGGGTACACCCTGGACTGGACGCCAGTCTATCACAGGGCTAACATATAGAGACAGACGACCATTCACATTCACATTCACACCTACGGCCAATTTAGGGTCACAGAGGGGCCAGTCTTCCTATAAAGAGTCGATGTCTATAAATTATTTAAATGACTCAAAGGTCAACTTGTGCATTCACACCAGAGGTAGGGCTATGACTCATGCTCAGGCAGGGCAAGTTAGTTGACCGAATTCAGGTGATTTTCGAAAAACAGCATTGAATGTTGCCATCACTTGATGAAGCAGTATGAACCAGAGAATTTTAATGATGCCATATCCACACGCTACCCCTGTGTTTTCATTTCTGAAGACTCTTCAGTGAACCCTCTATGAAGAGGCAAATCTTAAATAAACTCACATTTCTGGGAACAGAAATGTTATTGAAATACCAGTTTATAAGAGTTCATTAGAGAGTCTGAATAATACTGGACTGAGGCGCCTTTCACACCAACCATGGCATGAAAAGAATGGCAGCTCAGACCACTGAGAGTTCTGTTTGTGTCAAATCTCATAGTTACTGACATTTGTGTTTAGATAGAGTAATAAACAAAGATAGGACCACCATGCCAAACTAATAGATGGTCTCTGAGATTGGTAAGGTGGCTGGCAAATGGGACTCCATCACTTCTCACTTTTAATGATCTCCCTTGTGTGCTTTGGCAGATATGGAGTTTGAGCACCGTTCCAGCAACTGAGTCAATTTCATTACACCACACAGTTTAATGTGCACGCTGGTGTTAAGTTTAGACCAAACATACCCAGGGGCAAAACAATTTTTCAGCCTTTTTAATTTCATATTCTTTGACCTGGAGGTATTATGTAATGTATGACCTTATTTGACTTCTACCCCCCAACTCCTCTGATCTGCATCAATATCATCAGAACTGATTTCCTCCCACACAAGTTTCCCTCCCTCTCTGTGAAAGTGGCCTATATTTAACATTAAAAAGATGAGTTTAGCTCCTTATGGGAACATTTAGATCTGGTTTATCGTGATGAAAGAACAGTATTTCTTTGTTTCAAGTTCTCTGTGTTATAGAGGGAGCAGCCCTCATAGCTGAATGATTTTGTAGGGTACTTGCTTGTAAAAAGGAGAATACTAAGACTCCAGCAAGCTTTTGTTCCAAAATAAACGTGTTCACCACAATGTGCATTTAACATTTAAGCTGCCAGTATTAATTAATATCTTTATCAGCTCCTGCATATGTCATGTATAATTTTGACATATGGAGTGGAAGGATATTTGGAAACAACAAAAAAGTTACAATTCCTCTTTGACTGTTCAAATGGATTGATTTGACGAAAATATCCAATTGTTTAACCTATACTGCAATTATGATTTATGTTAAGATTCAGGTCAGTATTTGTGGTCTACATATAGTAGTACCATAAAATAATCACATGTTTATGTTGTTTCTGCATTAATAGAATAAGATAACATAATGCATCTTGTTGTTGTTGATATCTGAGCATTTTTATTAAACACCCATAAACACAGAAGAGTCAGCCTCAAAATAAAGTCTATTTTTCGATTAAAAAATATATATAAATTAACAATAGAAAATCATGAATATTTCAGCTCATGTTTAACTGAAGCACAAAAGGTACATTACTGACACTCAGATTCAATTTGCTTTGCTGGATTCCTGCTTGACAAAACAATTAGTGCAGCTGTGCTGCTGAGATTTGCAGGGTTTCTGCTGCTGTTGACACGACACTGACAGAGTATGAAACGATACACTGCCACTCCACAGGTTTATCTCCATCATCACAGCAGCCTCATTAGCTAGCTGACACTGTGTGTTTGCACTGAAAAGCAGTCATTAAAAAGTATTTGTAAATGGTTAAATGAATATATGAGCTGTGCTGTGAGGAGGTTATGCATGTATGAAGTGAATGTGATCCCTAAAATAAAGTCTGAGAAGATAGGACAAAAATAATATGATTTATGAAGCCTATGCAATGATCCTACAAATCACTTAGGCCTACATCCATTTTTAATAATAAATCAACATCTCAAGGAAAAATGGCTATAAACAAAGTAAAGTTCCAACCACTTTCATACACAATCACTGAGTATGAAGTGGGGTAATAAATCTGTTCAACAATCAACCACTGAATATTGGTCACAGTAGTATTCACTAGAAATGCAGAAATGCAATCTATCTCGAATGATTCTTGACTATTTCCAACCCACCTAGACGCATGAAAGCACTGAGTGTAAATGGAGTCTTTGTAAGGGCAAATTGTGAAGGTGGTAATTTACATTTTATAATCCAGTCACACAAGTTAATGTTTTGCTTCACATAGCAAAGCTTTGGCCTGAAGGGATTCTGACACTTAGAATCATGCCCATCAATCCAAGACTGCCTGTTAAAATTGACCCAAAATATTCCCAGTTTGAATTTAAACGCAGTCTGAATGCGCATGAGCCTTTAAATTACTCTCAAAGAGAGCACTAGTGGTGTTATACACCGGATGCCCTTTGAAAACTCTGGCTGTTAAGTTAATTTCCCAAATGGCTTTAGCAGCAGACTCCCCAGCGACGGAGGCTGCCGTTTTAAATGGGTTTTGTTGTCCTCCTCAAGACCCACTGAGGTTGTGAGCTCAAGAGCCTCTGTTGAAATCACAAAGGGAGGACGGTGATGAAGTAAGACAGAGACCAGAGGAGTGCAAAAGAGCTGAAGAGTAGATACTGGTTATTGTACTGTGTCGAGGATTTATCTCCTTAGAATTTGAAAATGAATTACTGGAAAGAACAAAAGTTGGAAATGTGGCCACCACCTTCTCTATTAAAATAATGGGTCATTGTTAACCACCGTGAATCATCCTAATAAAGTACATTTATCGGCTGTTACTTGAAGCGGCACCAATCAATAGTGCTTTGATGCTGCTTTTATTATCAATATCATGTGTTATGTGAAAAGGGTTGCTCACAGTGGGAGTATCACCCAACTCTGCAGTTCCTCTCTCTACAAAACACTTTAAGCATCGTTTAAGCACTGACTTGTTTCTGTTTTCAGCAAACTATAGTTTAATTTTGAGCAAATACATACATCGTCATGTTGCTGTAAATACTTATTAAACCACAAAATGTGTAATAATTCACAACTGGACTTAATCCACAACTGCAACATTTTATTCCTGTTTCAGTAACCACTTCTATGGGATAATTGAGGGGCGGTTTTGTAAATATTTTTTAAATGTCAGCAAGTTTTTAGAGACCAACTAATATTAACACTTTACTGAGATTGTTGGTTTTTGTGTTTTTTTTTTACCCTCAGAAAAATATAGTGTACAATCAGCCTTATCCTTTAAACTAGCATCATTTGATAAGACGTGAGCTCAAGTGATGCCAAACAGCGTGTATTGTTTAAAGTCCTTGTGTGTGTCAGCTGCCACTCCTCACTCTGATGCCACTCTTCCTCTCTCGCCAGTCACAGGGGATTAATGAGTCCGTCAAATGCCTTTGATCAACAAATAGGCTTGCAAGGGACAAGACATTCCACATTCCCGCAGCTAATTATCTTGAATGAGCTAGCAGGTCAATGACAAAGCCAGTGCCAAAGCAGTCAGCTCTCTCTACATGCTTATCATTTGCTGTCACAGATAACATACCATTACAAGGTCACAGCACTGTGCTGTTGTTGTGAATATGACCTTTTCAATTAGAGGGTTCCAGCTGACCTTTTGGTAAAAAAATAAGAACTTTTTCTTTTAAAATACCAGGACAGAACCTTTAACAATTCAATTCAATTCAATTCAATTTTATTTATAGTGTCAAATCACAACAGAAGCAATCTCAGGACACTTAACACATTGAGCAGGACTAGAATACGCTCAAAATTTCAAGAGTCAACACAATTTCAAAGTCCCAACAACACCCAGGGGCAAGTGTTACAGCGACAGTGGCGAGAAAAAACTGCCTTAATAGGCTTTTAGGCAGAAATCTCGTGGTACCTCCTAAATAACAATGTTCATTTAGGAGGGTGAAGGGTACAACTTCGACGGTGTTGTTGTAATGGACACTACTAACTGAGAATTATACATATCCAATTTAAAATTCAGTCAAACTTTAAGATAAGATTCAGTTCTAAAGGCTCCAAATTATTTTGTTAACGCATAATGCCTTCACAGTTGCCACCTGCTGCAACGATATCTTTTATTATCTACATCCGATCTGCAATCTCACCTTCAACTTTTGACCCTTCCTCCTTCCTGCCTTGCCCTGCTGTTCTCACCAGGTTTGAGCCTGTGTCCCTCTCTCAGATTGTCGACACTGTCTCCCATACTAGGCCGACTACCTGTACCACAGACAATGTTCCCACCCAACTGCTGAGGGAAGCTTTTAACACCCTAGGTCCCACAGTGTCACTGCTCCTCAATAGTAGCCTGGCTAATGGTTCTGTTCCATCATGTTTCAAACACGCAGTTGTTCAGCCAATTATCAAAAAACCAAACCTAGATCCTGCTGTTCTAAATAATTTTCGACCAATCTCAAAACTCCCGTTTCTATCCAAGGTCATGGAAAAAATTGTTTACTCCCAGCTTCTGTCCTTCTTAGATAAAAATAACATCATGGACAAATTTCAGTCAGGTTTCAGGGCACGGCATAGTACAGAGTCAGCACTGCTAAAAGTCACGAACGACTACTGCTCTCCCTCGACTCTGGTAAACCCGCCTTATTAATACTCTTAGATTTCAATTCTGCCTTCGACACTGTTGACCACTCCCTCTTGCTGAACCGGCTTGAGCACCAGGTCGGTATCCAAGGCAGCGCTCTCCAGTGGTTTGCCTCCTACCTTTCTAACAGATCCTTTTCTGTTAACATCGGTAATCTTTACTCTTCATCTGCTCCAATCACATGCGGCGTACCCCAGGGTTCCATCCTATTCGCCCCATACCTGCTCCCTTTAGGCTCCATTCTCCAAAAGCACAATATCGCATATCATTGCTACGCCGATGATACACAGTTATATCTTCCACTCAAACCTGGTCATAGCAACAACTCCACCTTGGAGTCCATTCTTGACTGCCTCCAAGACGTCAAACTATGGTTGGCAAATAACTATCTCCAACTAAATAATGGGAAGACAGAAGTGGTCTTTTTTGGCCCCCCAAACTCCTCCATAGGTATAATAAATCACTTAGGTCCCCTGGCGCCCAATCTTCATACCCATGCCAGAAATCTTGGGGTGATCTTCGATCAAGATTTAAAATTTGACAAACAAATAAACTCTGTGGTGAAAAGTTGTTTTTTCCAACTACGAAACATTGCAAAACCTAAATCAATTCTCTCCCTCTCTGACCTTAATACAGTTACCAATGCCTTGATTACCTCTAGGCTGGACTATTGCAACTCACTTTATGAGAACCCAAGGATTCTTAGATCCTCGAACCAACAGCTCCTGACCATTCCCCAGTCTAGGTTACGAGGAAAGGGCGATCGTGCCTTTGCCATTGCAGCCCCAAGACTATGGAACAGCCTACCCACTTCAATTAGGGGCTCCTCCTCTGCAGCTGCCTTTAAGGCAAATCTAAAAACCTTTTTGTTTGCCCAGGCCTTTAAATGTCCCTGATGGTCTCAAGTGTGGTCTCAATGTGTGTGTCATTTTTGTTTGTAATTTTGTGTTCACTGAACTGTACAGCACTTTGGTCAACTTTGGTTGTTTTTAAATGTGCTTTACAAATAAATTGATTTGATTTGATTTGATCTATAACTATGGGGAACCGTTCCTATTAACGCTGTAATTACACATTACTATAAACTGATAGGTTTAAAAAAAATGCTTCATCCTCAGGAAGAAAATGCACAGATGGGAAATTACAGCCCCTTTGAGAGAGCCACCATTAGCTATCCTGCTTTAAGCTTGTATCTTAGTTTTTATCCATGTTTGTTTTTCCAAGACTAATCTGGATAGAAAGTAGAGTACAAGGTTAAACCTGACCCGGCGACTGTCTGCCTGATGTGCAGTGGTAACCATGGACATGTCCTCCAGCCCCTCCATCTGAGAGATGAATGGACAAAGGTGGACATTTAACCTCTGAAGATGCAACATCAGTACTGCAGAAGGGTCATAAAGTTAACTCAATTAACTCATAGCTGAGTTAATGAAGAATTTCTTTGTTGAATCAGGTAAAGCCTGGGATTAAGAGGCTCAAATATCTCTGACTGATAATGAGCTCAAATGAGTAAACTTGCTCATTCTTCTTGAGCTTGAGACTCCTTTAATTGTTGAAAGAGATTCATTTAAATGAATTAAAATTCAAAATGTAAGATAAAAAATATCTAAAGCATTATATCACCACTAATGCTCCTGGTTGGCAATAAAAAATACAATTGTTTAAGTATTTTTTTTAAACTGAGAAAAAGAGGGGGAAAAGGAAAGAATAAAATTAATTCTTATTTTTAACAATTTTTCTCACAGCACCATTCATAAATATCTCCCAAATGTGTTCGTACATCACCCATGATTTGCAAACAGTATATACAGCATAATGTAAGAAGCTGTTGTTTTACCATCTTCCTGGAGGGGAAAAAAGCAGGCTCGCCAAGCATCTCAATCCAATCAATGAAGCCCAGTGGAAGAAGACACTTTTGTGGGCCAACAAAATAAAGAGACAGCCACAGGTGGTATAATTTTAAATCAATAGCAGGAAAAATGAGGCACGCATGAGAAATTGATGTGGAAAACAGTGCGTTGCAGGCGATCATTGGTTTGCTTTTCATGCATGTCTGAAAGGATTTTCCTTTGAAGCAATCACTTTGCAAGTAAATCCTATTTTCTGGGCAGATTTGGGAGAAGGTGAAGAGAAAAAATAAAACATGATTGGCAGCAGAGGAGAGAGGCTAGTAGGCGAGTGCATGTTGTGTCACATCAGTGAAGTAGCTGCGGCCCGTAAGGCCTGTTTGCTGTTGGTAAGTGGTGTGTGTTCACAGTTGAAACACGCTACAGTGGCTGCACATCTAGCACAGGAGTTATGCTGTTTTTTGTATTTTTGGTTTGACTTCAAATAGATATAGTCCATGAGTTTCTGTGTGAATTTAATAATTGGGCAGTATCACTGTATTACCTTATACCATAGTATTTAGAAATCCCAATGGTATGTTTTCCACCATGAATACAAATGATCCGCTTTCTATGATGCTGTATTGATGTGATCTATTGTAATGCAGCTGAGCTCAGGAAAGATGGCGGCTGAGTGTTTGGAGTGTTACCTTTTCTTCAAACTACAAAAGCAGATTATAGGCACATGATTTTATGCAACTGCCAGTCTGCTGCCACCCCCCACCCACACATCTCCCTTTAGCCCATTGATGCATCAGTACCGTCAGTACCTGCTGTGTGTAGCATAAGATTAGAGAGGTATCAGCGGCTTTACTGTGAATGTAGCTGTACCATCTGTGTACAGTTTAGGTTATTGCCACCACCTTGGCTGTGTCTCAAATTGAGCTAAAATTGAAGTTTTTTCTTTTCTTTTTTTTTTTTGCCTCTATTGAGAAAGGACAGCGTGAGAGTGAAAGTGGGGAGAGAGATGGGGATGACCCGAGGCCGCTGCTGTGAGGGCTTAGCATTGGAACATGGGGCACCAACTCTACCACTGAGCTATCCGGAGCCCCAGGTCGACTGACTTTAAGGTAGACCAGCCCAAGCCTAGCAGGGCTTATTTGGAAAAAGTGAATGTCGTCTACTTCTGTGCACCTGTCAGGAGTGTGCAACATATGATGACAGTTGTTTGGTAATAACTACACAGAGATGGTCCTGATAACCAGATTGAGAGTGAATTTCTGAGTGTTAATAATACCTAAGGATGTTTGTACCCTTGGTACAATGTGTGTGAATGTGTAGCTCCTGATGTACAGGCGGCTCCTCTGCCATCATATTTGTGAATGGCTACAAGAGACTGAATGAAGTGTAAGGCAACTTGAGTAGCTAGTAAGCTAGAAAAGCACTAAATAAATGCAGGTGCATTCACCATTTACCATATAAAGTAACATTTTGACACACAGAGGCTGTGGCGGTTTTAGCTTGTATGGCGAAAACCCCCTGAAGAGCCCTTCACAAACACCCTCGGACTGTACAAAGGTAGATGTGCACTGTTTGATAGATTCTCCATCCCCCCTACATCAGGCTTCCAGTGGGGAGGCCTAAGGTCAACCCCCACCTCCCCCTCCCCCTTCATAATCTCAGTAGACTGCCTAGCTCACAAACCAGAATTAGTGCGCCCGCTCCTACAAGGTTAACTGACACACATGGTAATGTGAAGTGCAAATAAGATGGAAGATAACTATTTTTTTTGAGTGCGCTCATATTTTCCCAAACAATTTGACAAAGGAACTAGCACAAAGTAGACCAGTTACATCAGTGTACCTGGGGCTTTCAGGGCCCCTAATGATTGGGGTTGGCACTTTGTGTGGTTGGTAATCCAATGAGCTGCAGACAACTTTTGCCAATTGGTAGATTCATGCAGAGACATGAATCTACCGATTGACATTTCATCTGGATGTAGGTAACTTGACTTTATTTTTCTGTTTTGGATTGCTTGCTGTGTGCGTGCAAAATAAAAGCTTTTTTTAATAACCCAAAGCGGCAGTTTCTGCAGTGAGCACTAATTTATGGCCAAGTAATGTAAATCTGCAGTAACTGCCAAACAAAGGGCAGTGAATGTAAAAATGTATATATTGAAGGAGACAGGTAATTCCAATTTTGCTGAACAAAATGGAGCAGTCATTCAGTTCTCACTTGGCAAGTTGTGACAGCTGTTATAGTCATTGCGGTAATAAGCTGTTACAATGTCTGCTGCGTTTCCCACTGAATCCTCATGTAGACTCTGTAATTTTCTCAGTCTGAGGTTTCCTGCAGCCAAAGTCGTTATAACACGTACTTTTATCATACTCACTGGCAAGGCTTTCTTTTAGTTGGCTGTGTCGGAGGTCTTCCAAGGGGCTCCATTAGCAGACTCCTCTCTTCACTGTGTTTACTTTGGTTTTGACATATATGGGGGATGCAACATTCCCTGTGCTCCTGTCTCTCCATCACACGCTGGATAAATTATTCACAAGTGATCACATTTCAGTAATATAATTATCACTGTCCGACACAGACACCTCAGCAGTTTCTTAGCAACTGCTACCGACACATTTTCTGCTTCCACAACAGCAGTATTTTCCATCTAGTTGAAACCAGACTCTGGAATTTAGAAAATGACGCCGTCGGGATTGTCCTAAATACAATCGCACGCACACTGTAGCTCACAATCAAAGCTATTTTTATGACTTTAACGTTAACTCATAATGTCAACACACATCTCTGCTGTCTCTCTGTTCACCTTATTTTTAGAAATATTGGCTCTTGATGTGGTAGACATCAATTTAAAAAAGACAGCTCCATGCACACTGGTTGGGGAGATGAAAAAACCTCTGGACTGCACTCGTCCATTATTCATCCACCCTCTAGAGCTGGCTTTAGAGCTGTATGTCAGCGTGGATGGCAGACAAACACCCCAGGCCACAGGCTGAGGGAGTCAGCCTTGGTCTTAGTCAACGAGCTGGTGCTACAGAGGACAGAGTAGAGACATCGTTGTTGTTTTTTGTGAGGTTGCATATCGCTTAATTGCCACTTGGAGAAGTGAGCTTCTGAGCATTTTTGACCAGAAAGTCATAGGGATTTAACTCAGGACCCAAAACAAGAACTAGACCAAATCTCAAGAAAGATTCACAGACAGATAGCAGATTAAAAACAAACGCTGTGTTACTGTGATGTTGATTTGATGTTGGAAATCTGTGCAAAGGCAGAAAATGAGAATATAATATTATGTAATGCACAGTAACATTTAGAGCCAGGCTGACTAATCGGTATGAAGATAGCTCACTGATATCATCACCTCTATCTGTGTCGGCTGATAAATAATTACAGTTTAGAAATATCAGAAAGGTGTGGTTGAGATCCTTAAGAAAGGGTTGCCATTACGGATGGAAAGTTTATTTTGCTGCAGTAAAATGTCACAAATCAGCCGATACGTCATTATTGTATTCTTGTATTCCCTTGCTTGTCCACTCTCTATACGGCACTTGTTCTTATGGTAGTCAGTTAGCTCCATGACTATGCACAATTCCCATTCCGAGGTAGTTCAGCTCTGCAGTCTTCACCATGATAGTCCCCGGTCCATCAGAAAGCACATTGGGTCAACATGCACTCGCAGACAGTTTCTTCGAAAAGTTTCCTGCAGTCGAAAAGGGAAATTGCTGCCGTGGTTTCCTTGAGAGGTACGGTGATGATCACACATTACAACACACTTGGGTGATCACCTTGTCTGCCCCGTGGGGAAGTGGCGGATCGGCGCTCTGAAGTTGGCAATGTGTCTCAGGAAGAGGCCATTTATCGCATCAAATGACTTTTAACACGGTTGTCTCGGCATGGACCGGTGTTTGACTGAAATCCATGATTGTGTGGACGGCACTTCATTTCCTTACAGTCTATCTATGATCAAATGTCTAGGCACTATTTTGAGGAAGCGCTCAAACAGGAGCTGACGACTCCATCGAGACAACAGCCAATCTCCGGGTTCTGCTTCTCTTTGAAGTCGGATATTAAAGCTGAAGGTCGGCACAATCTTCTGGATTCTTATCAGTATACTGCTGGAACTTGGCTTTCTCTGTTCTCATATTTGCTGTATATTGACATTTAAAGAAGTCCCTCACTCAGATGCATGTGATACAAACAATTCATTTCATGCCGGTTAAATTGCTTTTTCACAATCTGATGCGAAGTTGCATAGGATGTTGACTGATTTCCTGTGAAGCTCTTCCCTGCTGGTCCTGTTCAAACAGAAGAATGACTGAAATCACCTGTTTCACCTGAATATATCTGATTCTGAATTTGACATTAAAATCTACATTCAATTTGATGCTTTGCTAATCATATATGATTTACTGATACATTATTGGGATTATTATTATTATTATTATTTAGATACAAATTCAAGTTCTGCAAGCAGCTGTGACTGCCTTGCTTTCATATACTTGTCTCTTTTAGTAAATGGCTCCAATTTATATAGCACTTGTATCCAAAGCATTACCACATACTGTATACCAACCTGCTGTGTTGATGGAGAATCAAGTTGGGGTTTTTTAAAGTGTAAATTATTTTGCAATACTCAACAATGTTGCATGATACGGTTTACTGTTCTGTGTTTGGTCCAATGCCAGCATGCTACAAAGTGTATTTAAGCAGTATTTTTGATGCATCTCTTGATAATACTGCTAATGATTACATTTTGGGCAAAAAATTTGCCCTTTTCTTTGACATCAACGTGCTTCTTTTCATTCACAGCAGACTTGGGAGAGTGACAGATGAAGCTTCAGTCCAGGTCAAAACCAAGGACACAGTTTTATCACCAAAATGCAATGATCCTCTTGTTTGTTCAAAAAATATAATTGAGGAATAATATAACCTAAAGCTTTATCTGCTCAGTGTCCAAAAGAAAGAGCAAGGTGCTTCCTTAGAAATAGAAATTGAGTTTATCGCTGGTACCTTCTTGTCTGTTAAACATGCTGACTTTAAAGTTGCCACCCTTTAGGATGCTAATTTGTTATTGATCTAGATCATTTTGCACAATTCAAGCCTTGTCTCTCTTTCACTAAATGGGATTCTCCTGAGGTTTCAATGTTTAATTAAAGACAATTAACGTGCAATTAACGTGTGATACTTTTGAAACTTAGTAACAGAAATAAGCTGACACTTTACTATTTCACTATATCTTATCAAGTATTGAACCGTTTGTTTCCAAGATGATTGAGTACTTCTTTAACTGACCACATAAACACATTTTGGAATGGATTCTATACATTTTAGGTAAAGTGAAAGTGATAACATGCTGGTTGTTTTATTTGTTGTTTGTCATAACATGTTTCTTCACCAAAGTCTGTACTGACTCACTTTAGAGCAGATTCACATTAATGAACATACAAACAGAAGAATGGTCAGATGGTGGTGTTGCTTCACAGTTTGCATTCCTGTTCATACCAACTGGTTTCATTTGATCCATCGGCTTTATGCATCATTAGTTGTTACAGCTTTCAGATGGGTTTGTTATGCTCCACATTTCTGGTTGGCAGGTATATACAAGAAGGTATAATCATTTCAATATCGAGTTTCTAAACATTGTACACGTGTCTTTTAGAAAGACATTTATAGTGCAAGATGTCAGTTCCTACCATATTTGTATTTGTCGAAAGGTTTCTTCCTCTGCTTTTGGTTTCTGTACAATCTTGTCTTCCAGGATAATGTCTTGCCCTCTGTGTTTAGTAGGTGGAAAGAGAACCTGCCTGACAGGAGATTTGTCATGGACGTTGACCATGTACTGATGCTCCATCACTCCCGGGTCTCTGTGTGGGTGTTTGTGACCTACAAGACCTGAGAGCAGACCCAGATCAGGCTGCTCTTCGGAGAATAATAACCACTCTCTCAGGAACTGTTTGAAGGGTAGGGCAGAAATCCAATAATAACCATGGCTAAGTCCTTGTTCCCGCATGCTGGTTCCTGCATTGGCATTCCCCATATGTCAATAGATCCACTTTCTGATAGCGCTGACTTAGTGGCGTTGACACCGAAGAGCTCTGTACAGCAAATGTCAAAATCGGCTGGTTTCATTGACTGACTTTCAGCGCCCACAGTTCAGGCCGACACCAACAACAATGATTCTTTCTTTAACAAACGATCATAACATGCTGAGTAAGGCAGCAGAGTTAAATGGCAAAACTGTTGGAGACTTTTTCTATGGGGATTTTATTTTCAAGTAAAGCTTCCATTCACAGGACGGGTTCCCGACACGTTTGAGAAGAAGTCAAATTGCCCGTCAAACATCAATATATTTGCAGCAGGATGTCTTGCAGAAGTAGTAGAAGTAACTGCAATGAGATACGCTGCTCCTCACCCCAGTAAATAACATAAACTAAACGTGGCATGCACAAGAGTTTCCTATTCAGTAACTAGACGAAGCGTATTAATGCTTCATATCAAGAAGTAAATGAAAGAATGTAAACACTGTGACTGTGGGGAAATCACAGTGTGTGAATAAAAAATATGTATATTACAGAAAAAGAAGACACAGTGCAGTTTGGGATGAAAATGTGGCAGATGAAAAACAGAAGGAGAAAAAATAAGTGAAGTCACATCTCAATAGTGCTAATTACTATATGTGACCAAGCCTGCCAAAACTCTGCTTTATTTGTTTGTGGACCATGGGACCATGCGGTCTCAGAATAAATAACATGGCAGCCGAGAGACCTGCTGCTGGACCCTGAAGAGATCCATTTAGCTGCCAACAGAGAATCATATATGATTATGTCCTCAAAATGTGATTTGTACAGCAGAAGAGATGAATTGCTCTTCTGATAGTTCCCTAATTATGCTTCATGGGGGGGACCCCACCACCACGACATCAGTGGCTATGTACTTGCTTTGCTATATTAAACATTCTGTTTCAGTATGAATTATGCATACCATATAAATGTTAAAGTGGATTAACCGCCAAGATTAACACAAATTAAGCGAAGAAAAATGTCGCATGTTTGCAGACTTACAAACTGACACGATGCCGCCTCTATTAATATTAAATAATGTATTTTGTTGTTTGAGCCTCCTGCTGGATCTTCTCTGATTGAAAATGTGTGGAATGCAAAGCACAACAAAGTAAGCAGTTTTAATAATTCTCGAATACGATTCATTAACTCGTGTCTGACAGGCAGTCCATTTTACTGAGAGAATAAATTATCATCCATCTGCACTGAAGTTAATTCATGTTTATGTTAAGTTATGTAGGCTTTTCTTTTTTGTCACTTCTCTATCGTAACACGCTTCATTTCAATTGAGTATGTTTTTATTTTACATGTGGTTGTAATTTCACAAACATCTGGCATTTGCAGTGACAATTATTCAATGGTTTGCCTTCTTACTAGTCTGTGGTTTAATTTGACAGTACCATTAAATACATGACTGCAACCAACCACTACAACTAATACAGATAACAACGAAATAATAAGGCACAGCCATGCCTATCATGTTCCAACTGAACCAGGAGGGAACTAAAAGCTACAGATCTCTCCATAAAAATGTTATCACTCACATTCCTTGCACTTTAAAGTACAGTGCACACCAAATGTCCTGTTGGATCTCTCTAAAGTACATAAATTACAACATGTAGTTTTAATGTCGTGCCCCTTCTTGCATTTTTCGGACTTATTTGTTGTGAAAGAAACAAAGCACATCCTTGGCCGAGGCATGAACAGTCTGTTAACCACTTACCCCGCAGTGTAAAACACTCTCTGCAGACACCGCCGCGGCAGGAATAGCAACGTGTTGTTTGGCAAGGACATCGAGTCTCTTTTTCCTTCCTTTGTCACTAATGAAGTTCATTTTGGTTGGGAATCGTGACTTATTAAAGCAAACAGAAGCATTTAGCTCTGCCTCTGATAGTTCTTCACAAAAGCGGCACTCATAAGACACATTTGTTTAACGTCCTGATGAGTTAGCAAACTTTAAACACTGACTTAAATGTCTGGTTGTCGCATACTCGGTTGTCAGAATTGGTCCTAATGTGCCGTGGTTACTCGCAATGACTCCAGATCCGTATCGATTAGAAATTGATTGAACGCTTTTACGAGGGCTTTTTTCGTGTCCTGTTCATGTTTTCAACAGCTAGCGTTGAAGTTGAGTAGCATAGGGATCCCATCCTTTGTTCAACACCCCAAAGATCTTAAAAAAGAAACCCTGTCAGGTGTTAGATTAGTGCAAGCAACACCAGACCCCATTTCAGCTGGTTCTAACAATTGTTGAGAGGAGAACAGATGAGACACAGCATGGAGGGGCATGACACGGTGGAGTCAGACGTCGAGTCCTAATAATCTCCCACCTGACGTCCCCAAAATCCTGTACCTTGTTAAAATTTCCCAGCTGAGCCCTGAGAAAAGTGGCCTATGTCTCACCTCATACTTCGCCATCGCTCAATTATTGCGGAACCTCTCAGCAGTATGACAGGATGTCATCCAGGACGGAGCACTAACAATAGGCCCTCAAATTCATATCTCACCAGGTAATAATTTAAAGTTAAATTGACCTTTACGTGAACAGGCTGTGTTTATCTATAATACAGTTAAACCTGGTTTTTTTCACCTCTGTTTCAAATCAGAACATTACAGCTCACTTGGATTTCACTGACTCTGCAGTAATAATGGCATAGATCTTTTTAAATGAGCATTTTCTGAAAAATTTAAAGCGGATCACCAACATCTGCAGGCTGTATGACGGCGTATTAGGGCCACTGTTGAAAAAAAAAAAAAAAACGGAGCTGAAACTCCGCACAAATTTGAAATTAACCAACAATAACCATCAAGAGCCATCACCCTAAGGACCTTAGCAAAGCATTGACACACGGGATGGATTAATTAGAAAGATAAAAGCTACATTCATGGGAAGTTAGCTAGCATAAATGCCGGTTGTTAGCATCGTAATAAACTAGCAAATTTGCCACTTTAAAACTCACAAATTTGCTAGTTTTAAAGTCGCAAATTTGCCACTTTAAAACTAGCAAATTTGTGACTTTTAATCTCAGCATATTGCCCACCTCTCTCGGCTCCGGTTTTTTTTTTCGACAGTGGCCCTAATACGCCGTCGTAGCAGGCTGTCAATTAAAATTGAATAAAAAAAAATACTACTTTTAACTATACTGCACTCATTTTAGAGCACAATTTTATAGCACATTACAGTTTTGGGCCAGTCACAATCCAATGTTAAATACAGACAATTAGCTTATCGTCCTTGTGGAAGCCTCTCGTCTTTGACGCACGCCACACCGCCGAGCACAATCACACTAAACAATAAAACATTCAAACTGGCACGATAGCATCTCCTTCTTTGCCTTTATCAATTCATGTGCCCATTTAGACGGACAAATGTTGCTCATTTCCTCCGACTAATTGCTTTTAGCCAGCTTAGACCTGTCAGTATAATGGGGTTTTAAAGGAGCCAAGATTTTCTTAGGGATTATAGGTCAGGTTGGTATAACTCACTGCCTTCAGTCCTCCTTGAGTCTGTCTCATTTAAAAGGATCAATAAGGGAATAAATGCTTTTAGACCGTCTACACATTGTTTTGCTTCATCCCTGTGAAGGTTGTTGTACATTATAGCTCTGGGAGTGCTGGGTCTGTCATTTTTGCAAAGCTGTGGTAATGCATGAAGATACACAACAAGTATGTCAGATTGATGGGTCACACTATAACTTGAAGGGGGGGTGCAGTGGGGAGTGGGAGCAAATTTTTGGCTGATATTATAATTTCCAATCAAATCAAAGTTTTTGTGAAGTTTACTTATGATTAAAGTGACTATATAGGCAAACTACACACTATACAAGCTTGGCCTTAGAGCAAGCAGTAATCTTGTCAAAGAAATCCAATTAAAAGCACCTGGATCCTGAGGAAACGGGGGAGACTGGTACCTTTTAAAAGCTGTTTCTGAGAGAGTAGCCTGAGGCTCTCAGGGCTCTGCTTCTAATAGTCTGACAGTGCTGGGATTCCCTTTCCTAACAGCGTTTATACACCAACACGTGTATAGATTAACATGCAACAATGACTTTCGGTGTAAAACCAGGGATGAAAATGAATTATCTGAGTCCCATTCAATAAAATATCTATATGGCCCATTGAACATCCTTCTACATATGGCAAATCTTATTTTTCACATGCTTCTTGATCTAAGAACTGAATGTCCTGAAGGTTCAAAACTATAACGTTGATGAGCTTAAATTATTGATGGTATGAATAAAAGTTTAACTGGGAGAATACTGCCATGAAGTTCACTAACGTATAGAGCAGAATCATTTCAGTGTAGAGAGTAGACAACTGCTACACATGCAAGCTGGGATGGACAAACCACAGTACAGTGAAGTAATGGAAGGCTGGTTTTGATTGTCTTTATGTCAGCTGAAACTGATGCATTAAAATACGCCCGGATCGGCCCTGATAGTGATCATTAGGATGAGCACAGAGCATCCCTATCTCTATCAACCTGCATAATGCATTAACTACTCATAGCACTGATCGTCTAACTGTCCTTTATTTCAACTCGCCTTTCAACTAGAGGCCTTATAACATAATATAGATGAATCCTGTTGTGGACATCCAAATTACCAATATAATATAATGTCAGCCTGTTGAACTAATTAGAAGGATTAGCCCAATTTTACAAAAAACATGGCAGGGTTGGACCATGTAGTTTCTGAAATGTTCCTACAATCATCCATAATTTACCTTTAAATATGCTGTAACTTGTTTGATTCCTGTAGTGAAATCACCCTGCCTCATTCACTATTACGACGATAATTTGGGAGTTTGTGATGCAGGGGAAATCTAAATTGCCTACAGAAATAAAAATTTTACTGACTGTGTGTACCTAAAATCTTTAGTAGCCACCTCTTGGATGAGGATGCATGTGATAATATCTTTGTTTTGGCTGCGAACAGCAGTCTTTGGTGAGCAGTTCATGCTACAGACGTTTTACCATTTTGATGCAACATTAATGTTTATGGTGTCGAAGTGAGACTGACTGTAGTGCTGCTAGCAATGCAATCATAGACTCCATCCCCTCTTACAGCTTTAACAAAAGAAAGCCGTTTGTCAGTTATGGCCGCTGATGATGCTTTAGTTGTGATGTTTTTCTTCCTTTTTGATGATAATAGATTCATAGCTTTATCAATCTGGTAGATGGAATGGAATGTTGAATATTTTATTATTTCTTGTGTCTGTTTGCCCCAAATTTTACTTCAGTGCAATATATTATTTTTTCTGAATGACCATCAAATACTGTTTCAAGTTCTCATGGCAGAGTATTAGGTAAGGTTAAAACAATGTGGAAGCTTTCCGCTGTTTCACCTGCACAGAAATACCAAGCACCGTGTAAAACACAACAATAGTCATTACAGGTTTTGGCTCTTTTATTCCTAAACGTGATGCAGGACAATCCTTTGACATCCGCCTTCCAATCAAAGGAAAGCGGAATAACGAGTGGTGGAGACCATTCACCTCAGCCTGAAGGGTTTTGCAAGTAATTGAAGCTGAAACATAATCACGTTGCAGCACGGTGTCAGGGTGTCACAGGAGGCAGCTAATTGAGGGCAACCCCTCAGTGATTTAGAGGAGGATGCCATTAGAGGATTGGAACACGTTTAATTGGGTGTGTTGGATAACTTGATAACTTTTGAGGTTTCTGTTCATCGGTGTGATGTCTACATTTCAGAATAAAGGGCTATTCTTTTGAGCAGCCCCGGAGAAAGAGCACTCACATAACGGGGATGCAACAAGGATGTCCATAATTGGCCACAAATCAAAGCACCTCTTTTAGATTTGCACCTGTTTTTAATATGCCGAGTGATGTCTCACTCTTTGAAGAAGAGCCTGGTTTTCCATTTGTAACATCGAGTCGCAACAGAATTTGTGACACACGGGATGAAAACAAAAGAGCTGCTGCAAAGCAGATTGCAAATTAGCTTGCTGAACAAAAGATCTAAAGAAAATGACTAAAACCCGTTTTTTGTTTGCTCTGATCTTGGAAAAATGTCTTAATTTGTAATCCTAGTGATCACCCTCATTTTATTATCAACCGTGGTTTTTCATCTAATGTACAGCATTTGGTGTGTAAACCCATCTGAATGTATTCTCTGTCTTGTGCATGTGTCATGAGGGGAAATTACTGTCGATGACGTGATGGTGTCTTCCTCCACAACTGTCAAACCTGGAAAGTAAAACCAATTCACAGTAAAATAAATATTCTCACACATTTCCCAAATGAACGGAGAGACAGAGCGAGAGCGAGGAACAGAGAGGATACGCTGGTTTCCATAGCAATTGTCGGCACTGTCACATGGTTACCTAGGAACTAGTCCTATGATGCTGTGCAATTTATTTGTTTATGTTTGGCAAGTCTCCAGCTGTCGCTTGCATAGAACAAAGCCGTCTCTTTTCTGACAGATGAAGAGCCGTCTGTGAGAGTTGAAAGGTCAGAGTTTGAGCGATGTCAAATGTGCTGTGAAGGATGAAAACCTCCCGTTTATCAGGACAGAATTTGTCTGAGAACCATAAGTTTATCTTAACGCCGAAGAGACCGGGTCATATGTAGGTCAAGAGGACCACACACAGGCAACGTCAACCCTGAATCTCCATTTGGTAAAACCAAGTGCATCATGGGGTCATGCTGAATGGACATTAAATGTATGGGCTGAAAGTCATTTATGTAATCAATGACTAGTTTAACCTTGTCTGAAAGCCCCCACACCCCCACCCCACCCCCATAATTGGATTACCATGGTGGAGGAAAGCCGATGCATTACAATAATCACGTTACAAAAAAAGCTGAACCCTTGATTAATTATTGATACCGAACTAAACAGATTAATGACGTTAATAGATACTTTGGGCAAAATACATGATTGCTCAGAATCCTTCCATTTTAACTGTGAGATTACAGCTGAAAACACTTAAACTGCATAAATGACATAAAGTCTTCTTGATAGTACAATATCTAATATTATAGTGATTAACAATGAACATGGCAGTAACTCCAATACAGCTGAATGTGACCAACATGCATTATTGAGCAAGTAAAATGTATTGCAATAAAATCGTAGAAAGGACTTAATAAAGTTGATTACAATTATGATTTCCTCAGCCTCCGCTGTGTCCTAATGACCTTGGATCAGATTTCTACAGCTAAATATCCATTTTGTACATTTTTAAGGTAGAAATGTCGACCACATCACCTTTAAAAGTACAGCCAGGATGAGAAAGTGAGAATATTAAGTGTGCTCGCATGACAGCAAGGGTGTAAGAGAGCTTTCACGGGGTGACAAGAGGCTGTGAGCTTGTCTGCCTCATGAAAAGCCTGACTTGATTAAACCCCCCACCCCTGTGACTGCCTAATACCCACCCTTCTTCTAATCAGAGATCACTGCAATTACGCTTCTCTACAGGGTGGTAAGACAAGACTGCACAACTGTTTCTTTCACTTTAGAACAAGGATCAATCACAGGAGACAACTGAGCACAAACTCATTTGTGATGCAACAAGCATCATCTACAACTCCAACATCTAATTGTTGATATATTTAATTACACATCACTTTGCTGGAATACCAAGTGACTGATGTTTAAAATGTATGTTTCCTCTGCTTAGGTCTATTTTCTTCCCCACTGTTACTGGCCCGTATGCTGTTAAACATTGCCCTCTGCTGGTCCGGCAAGTACAATGGACCCTTCAGGAAGATCATTGATGATCCCTCCCACCCCGGACACCAACTCCTTTGAAACACTCCCCTCTGTCAAGACCAAAACCTAGTGCCTAGAAGAAACTTTCTTCCCATCTGCAACTGGCCTCATCAACAACAAGGCCCGGGACCCCCACTGTGTATTTCTGCCACATCTCCCACTGCTGATCTGCTCATAGACACCCTGTTGATCAAAATCGAATCATCGCCGACGCACAATGAATCTTGGATAGGTTGGGTCATGAAGGATCCATCAGTTGGATCCTCTGAGTCGGGGAAAAGAAGGCCGCATTTCCTTCGAAGAGTCTTTGAAGTGGGACATTCTTTTCTCAGCCGCTGTGGCGCATTGGGTCTCTCAAATGCAGCCTCAGAGGGATGCGGCCGCCGGATTGGGACAAAGCTGCACATGATCGCAACAGGATGTTCAGTATATGTCAATAGTATGAGGAACTTTCCAGGATAGTTAAAGAGTTTGGGACAACGGTGTCATGTTGGGTTCTTCAGCGAGCTGACTTAAGACTGACTGTAGAAGAAAGAGGAGGAGCTGAACAATCAGAGCAGACTAGACTTTTTGGGAGGCTGCCTGATGAGAAAATGTAAGTAGCAGACAGGAGAGCTCTCCAGAGGACAGAAAATAATTCCTCTCTCGTCACCGGAGGGCATCTTCAGGACCAGGCTCTCACTGCCGCTGCAGTATTTTCTCTGCTGCCATCTGGTGGCTAAAAGTGCTAAAGGCCAACACCTCCATGCTCAATGTTTATCACAGAACTCAACTCCACCAGGAATTAAATTTTTAACTGCAATGACTTGTAGGAGCAAGAACCTTCACTAGCATCATGAAAACTTTAGATTGGGAGAAACCTTCCTCACACTAAAGTGGTAAATACAGAAAAAAACATGCATATCTATAATTGATTCATGTTAACGTGTTAAAGGTTTTTCTTAACCTGTGTGTGCTGTCACTGTTACCAGATATGCGGTGACATCCCTCCCCATCTTGAAGACTGATCTATCAGCAGGCAGCTGGCTGACGAGGGAGGATCATCAGCTTGATTGAACCCACCTCAGCCTTCCCAGATAAAGAGGATGGGTCACATGCTCAACGTCTGGCTCTCTTGCTCCAGCAGCTCTTGTGTAGCTGTTGTCTGGTTTTGCACCTTCATCATCTTGATCATGACATTTTAGGCCATCTTAAATAAAAATACATGATGTTCGGTTTTTAAGTGAACCTTGTGTGGACTCCCTCCTTCTCACGTTCCCTGAGCCAGTTTGTGACAAATGGGGATTCCAACCCATTTGGTAAACTTAGTGTTAGTGTCACAAAAAAGGCTTGATTATGTTCCACCACTCTGGTTTGTCACCCTTGTGTTTGTTGGTGTTAAATTGAGGTTAAGTATTTTCTAGGATCACCGTGTGTCTTTGGTATTTAGCTTTGTGACTTAGATTTGTTGGGGGTTTATCATGCAAGGTTTGTTTTTTCATCTGACTTTGATTACTTTTTTAGAGTTTGTTTTTGGTGGATGTTGGAAGGGAAAGCTTGCAAACCCATTAGATTCAGCTTTAATATGCATGTGTTTGGTTGAGCATAGCTGTTTTAGTTTGTAGGAGCCAGTGGTTGATCTCAACAGGAGACCAACCAGTTTGTTGTTTTCACTTAGCGTGGCAGAGAATGTGGGGGAAGACAACATCTTGGGAGCATTTCTCTAGAGTTGTCTGAAGTTAATTAATGAAGATAAAATGTTTGAGATATACAATATTTATGGCTTTATAACTATGGTATCAATAGACATTTTTTGGAAAGAAGCTCACAAACGCTGAAATTGTAAAGAATTTAGACTTGATATTGTCTATTCATTGATAGGAGCCTGAACATCCCAGAGGAACGTGTGCCTTTCCAAGTGAATGCTTTGACAAAGAGCTCATTAGATCCGCCCCCAAGTGACTGAATTTAATTCCAGTAAGTAACCCTGTTCAGTTTTTTAACATTAATTAAAAGTCAATTCAGAATTAAGCATAGACTTTCACAGGAGATATAAATGTGTTTTGAATATGTTTCCTGCCACCATACAGGCTCACCTTGGTCAACATTTGTATTTTGGTTTGTGTGTTCAACTGCCTAATCCAGCTCTCTAATTCGTAGAAGTGCCTTGTTCTGTTGGCTATGGCTCAGTCAACAATGAATCTACTTTGAATTAAGAATAAACCTGCATTCCATATGTGAAGCTTGCAAATCTTTGTCACCCTCACATGTAATGTTGTTGGGGTTTTGTCTATAGTATAGTTGATTAACAGTTTGTTTGGCAGTTATGCTTAGAAATACGCTTTGTTACAAATTAGCCTTGTGGTATTTCTAGAGGTTTTTGTATCGCTGAAGTTTTGGAATTCTCCATCTCAAACTCAAAAACAACGTGATGTACACAAATAAGGTCAAAGGTCGCAATTGAAATCCATCCATCACTGTCATACCCAAATATGGCACTCTGCTATTTTAAAATATAGCATGTTGGTGTTCAAGTTTGATGTCTGTTGTTACTGGAAAGTGTTGTTGGCCATACAAACTGTAAAACATTTATCTCTGATCTCCCGTAACTGTGATTTACCAGCGTCTTTGGTGTAGTTTGTCAATGGAGTGGTGGATATGAAATTTGAATACATAGTCAAGTCAACTTAACTTGTATACCACATTAAAAAACAGGAGATATACAAATAAACAACCGCACACTGCGTCAGTTATTCCTAAGAAATATGTATAGAATATATCAGGCTCCTGAGAGACCGTCAACAATAGTCTTTGCCAACTATATTCAAGCCTATGGCGAGGTATTGGGTTAAGTTAATGTCTTTATCACTTTTGAATATGTCTGTATGACTTTACTGGTACACACAATTAGTGACGATTAAACCTTTAAATGTTTGTTCCTCTGCTTAAATCTGTTTTTCCACTCTGGAGTCGCCGTCTCATAGACTGTTATATACTGCCCTCTACTGGTTTGGTAAGTCTACTACACGGGGACGGCGCTGCCATGGGTGATAAGATTTCATTTGTACAGAAAATCAGTCTCCTTAGAGACCGTCAAAAATTGCCTTCGCCGACTATATTTCAAGTCGTCTTGGCGGGGTATTGGGTAAAGTTTTCAACTAGCAATAATCGCGCCTCGGATAAACCTCATAGGCTACGATACTGCCACTGCGCAAAGCTGACGACAATGACTCAACGACGGATAAGTGACTCCCAGCCGAACACCTCTCTGTTACGGTTCTAATGTGGGCGTGGCTTAAGACATACTATCCTCTCATTCATGAGGGCAACACATAAGCTGTTTCTCTTTTGTGCTAATAATTAATATAAATAAAACTGTCATTCTATGCTTTTGTTATCAGTCTCTCAGTGGAGATCGTCAAAAGTTTGTGGGTGTTTTTTTATATTTATATTTACCGTGTAGTTGGTTAGTTGGGAGTGATTATTTCCATGCTTTGTGATGAATAGATACTTGAAAGAAGTAGTTATCAAAGTAGGTCTACTTGACTCGTTTGTGATGTGACAATCATCATCCAGAACTCCAACGCCTGCTTGTTTGATATATTTAAATATATATAAACGGCATATACATTGCTAGAAAACAGAGTCAGCGATATTAAAAGCTGTAAAACTAAGGAATAGACTTTACCCGGAGAATGACTTGCTATTAATGGTCAGTAAACTGCACTGTCCATACGTTACGTTAAAATGTGTTTTAGTAAACAAGGAAATCAGTCTCCTTAGAGACCGTCAAAAATTGCCTTCGCCGACTATATTTCAAGTCGTCTTGGCGGGGTATTGGGTAAAGTTTTCAACTAGCAATAATCGCGCCTCGGATAAACCTCATAGGCTACGATACTGCCACTGCGCAAAGCTGATGTTTACATGTCAACGACGGATAAGTGTCTCCCAGCCGAATGCCTCTCTGTTACGGTTCTAGCGTGGGCGTGGCTTAAGACATACTATCATCTCATTCATGAGAGCTCAACATAAGAAGTTTCTCTTTTGTGCTAATAATTAATACAAAACTGTCATTATATGCTTTTGTTATCAGTCTCTCAGTGGAGATCGTCAAAAGTTTGTGGTTGTTTTGTTTTATTTACCGTGTAGTTCGTTAGTTGGAAGTGATTATTTCCATGCTTTGTGATGAATAGATAGGCCTACTTGAAAGAAGTAGTTATCAAAGTAGGTCTACTTGACTCTTTTGGGATGTGACAATCATCATCCAGAACTCCAACGCCTGCTTGTTTGATATATTTAAATAGATATAAACGGCATATACATTGCTAGAAAACAGAGTCAGCGATATTAAAAGCTGTAAAACTAAGGAATAGACTTTACCCGGAGAATGACTTGCTGATTATATGCATTAATGGTAAGTAAATTGCACTGTCCATGCGTAACGTTATAATGTGTTTTATTCAACAAATAAATCAGTCTCCTTAGAGACCGTCAAAAATTGCCTTCGCCGACTATATTTCAAGTCGTCTTGGCGGGGTATTGGGTAAAGTTTTCAACTAGCAATAATCGCGCCTCGGATAAACCTCATAGGCTACGATACTGCCACTGCGCAAAGCTGACGACAATGACTCAACGACGGATAAGTGTCTCCCAGCCGAACACCTCTCTGTTACGGTTCTAATGTGGGCGTGGCTTAACAAATACTATCATCACATGAATGAGGGCTACACATAAGCTGTTTCTCTTTTGTGCTAATAATTAATATAAATAAAACTGTCATTCTATGCTTTTGTTATCAGTCTCTCAGTGGAGATCGTCAAAAGTTTGTGGGTGTTTTTTTATATTTATATTTACCGTGTAGTTGGTTAGTTGGGAGTGATTATTTCCATGCTTTGTGATGAATAGATACTTGAAAGAAGTAGTTATCAAAGTAGGTCTACATGACTCGTTTGTGATGTGACAATCATCATCCAGAACTCCAACGCCTGCTTGTTTGATATATTTAAATAGATATAAACGGCATATACATTGCTAGAAAACAGAGTCAGCGATATTAAAAGCTGTAAAACTAAGGAATAGACTTTACCCGGAGAATGACTTGCTATTAATGGTCAGTAAACTCCACTGTCCATACGTTACGTTAAAATGTTTTTTATTAAACAGAGAAATCAGTCTCCTTAGAGACCGTCAAAAATTGCCTTCGCCGACTATATTTCAAGTCGTCTTGGCGGGGTATTGGGTAAAGTTTTCAACTAGCAATAATCGCGCCTCGGATAAACCTCATAGGCTACGATACTGCCACTGCGCAAAGCTGAAGTTTACATGTCAACGACAGATGGATGTCTCCCAGCCGAACACCTCTCTGTTACGGTTCTGGCGTGGGCGTGGCTTAATTATACCAACTTATAATGCACGTTAGAATTGTGTAGAAATATCATCCGCGTTATCCCAAGCGAAAAAACAATAGGGATTTTTCAAGCGCATAAATGGGAAAACGTGGAAAAGACCGGAAGGATGACAGAAAACACAGACGTGTCCTGAACTCGAATCCTAGAACCTTCAGCGTTATTATATGTGACCACTTGTGTTGTCCCATCGAGTTTTACGTTGTCGTCGGTCGGGATAAGGCCACGAACGAACGATCCAACAGACGAAATCGCCAACGACGTTAAATAAAGAAACAATTTAAATAAGTTATACGGGGAAATGGCGTAGTAGGCTAAGTATTCGTTTAAGGCTCCCTTCAAACAGCCAGACGAGTGTTTCGTGTAGGTCGGACGTTCGTAACTGAGCCCCAAATGTTTTTGTTTTTTTTGTCAAGGAGCTGATTTTAATGTACTAGCCTATAGCTGGACGGAACCATAGTTATCGGGGGCGCAATAAAGCGTTGCACAAGCATGACGCCGTTGTCACGAGACGAGTAACAACTAAGCTCCGCCCTCGTCGAAACACGGAAGTTCAGAGGAGAGAGAAGAGTCACACTGAGCGGAAATTAAACCATTAAACTCCTGATTATGTTCAGTAAAGGTTTACAGTTGAAATAAGTGTAAAGTTAAACTCCAGTGTTTCCCACCCATAATATACCATGACATTTTAGAACAATGGTTGTTATTATAGATGTTTGGTGCTTTGAATTTAAATGGTTATAATACAGAGAGTAACACAGGGATCATGCTGCCGTTATGTGTTGCCATCATACATTTAGACATATGACTGTACAACGTTATGTTGAATAGTAGAAGTCTTTTCAAGCCCCGTGGCTTTTATTTGTCAACAGCAAAGGTAATAGGAAATTAGTATTAAATTGTAATATACTATAGGCCAGCACCCATCAGTAGGCTATTTAGCTTTCAAGAGGTACAATGAAAAGCTCCTGTTTCACCCTCCACAAAATCTGTTCCATGTTCTTGAAAATATTTTTGCAGAGATTTTATTAAAAAAGTATATTTTCTCCCCACAACGCATGCTGCTCATTTCTGCCCCCTGCTGTTCAAACAGTGATATCACACAGAGTATATGGTACCGAGCAAACAGTGATATCACACAGAGAATATGGTACCAAGTGTTACTATATGGGGATTTAATTTTCACAATATATCAGTCTCCTTGGAGACCGTCAAAAATTGCTTTCGCCGACTATATTTCAAGTCGTCTAAGCGGGGTATTGGGTAAAGTTTTCAATATATCAGGCTCCTGAGAGACCGTCAAAAATAGTCTTTGCCAACTATATTCAAGTCTATGGCGAGGTATTGGGTTAAGTTAATGTCTTTATCACTTTTGAATATGTCTGTATCACTTTACTGGTACACACAATTAGTGACGATTAAACCTTTAAATGTTTGTTCCTCTGCTTAAATCTGTTTTTCCACTCTGGAGTCGCCGTCTCATAGACTGTTATATACTGCCCTCTACTGTTTTAGTAAGTCTACTACACAGGTACAGCGATTCCATGAGTGATATTGTTTTATTTGTACAGATAATCAGTCTCCTGAGAGACCGTCAAAAATTGCCTTCGCCGACTATATTTCAAGTCGTCTTGGCGGGGTATTGGGTAAAGTTTTCAACTAGCAATAATCGCGCCTCGGATAAACCTCATGGGCTACGATACTGCCACTGCGCAAAGCTGATGTTTACATGTCAACGACAGATGGATGTCTCCCAGCCGAATGCCTCTCTGTTACGGTTCTAACGTGGGCGTGGCTTAATTATACCAACTTATAATGAACGTTAGAATTATGTAGAAATATCAACCGCGTTATCCCAAGCGAAAAGCCGAACTCGAACATGACGTTAAATAAGCAAAACAAATTGAAATAAGTTATAAACGGAAATGACGTTAACTCCGGTACGTCTGCAAATCAGCCAGACGAGTGTTTCATTTAAACCGTTCCGTTTTTACTTCAAACCAAATATCAGTTGCGTCTAAGAGCGAAGAAAAGGGCTTAGAACATACCGAAACTACACACACCATCACTAACATACGCAGAATAAAACACTTATCAGACAAGTAATTACACTGAAAGACAAAATTTCACACAAAATACGTATTCAACCCACGTCAGGAATAAGATCATGTCATTGATGAGGGGTTCACATTATTATAAAACTTTAAGGTATTATACTTAAGAAATCAGAATTGGTTTCCATGTTTGGGACCATAGACTGACTATAATATGCAATAAACAACTAATGAGTAAGTTACTGTATGAGAAGTGACGAAAAGAGACGGAGATTTGACACTACGGCACACTGCAGAGCTGTTTTTCTACGAGAAAGAGTTCGCATCACTACCGAAGGATACTTCCGGAAGCTCTGTGCTGGGTATTATTATTATACAGAGAGATCAGTCTCCTTAGAGACCGTCAAAAATTGCCTTCGCCGACTATATTTCAAGTCGTCTCGGCGGGGTATTGGGTAAAGTTTTCAACTAGCAATAATCGCGCCTCGGATAAACCTCATAGGCTACGATACTGCCACTGCGCAAAGCTGATTTGGAAATGGCCAAAACAAGGAAGTAACTCCGCTACATACGATGTTGAGTTATGGTACTTCAGTTTTTATTCAAGGAAATTACTCGAGGTTCTGAGTAGATTCAATAATCTATATTACACCAACCCAATCTGCTGCATCATGTATTTTGCTCGTTATAACATTTAAATCTTAACTGTAAAGTTTAAAATGCAGACTGTCGCCATGGCGCAATGCATCATGGGGTATAATCTTCCATACACCAATAGAGTGCCGAAGCGGAAGCAGGAAGTAACGGCGCCATGGGTCCTTTCGGAGCGAAAAAAATGAATGGTGTTCAATGGACGGAAAATAATTATTATCTGATCCCCCGGTCGTTATGCCTTGGATTACACAAATGTTGTTTATAGGCTTAAATTATAATTTTCCATGTCAAGAGTTTGACCGTTTATTGTGCAATTCTTCAGTTAAAATTCATTGAGAAAACACAATGATAAAGACTACATGTTGTGTCGCGTATGTGACGTCACGTCATCGCCCTTTTCCCTCCCCATCGGCGAAGTTGAGGCTCTCCACATGACCCGACTTATAGTGGTTCTCCCCCCTTTCGATACTTTTATTCTGCCCTTGGAAAAAAGCGGTGAAGTGGAGCAGAGAAACAGCCATCTCGGCGGACTTCGGACTCGGCGGGTGGTGACGTATATCATTCGCGACGAGAACAGCGAGGAGCTGTAGTTCACAAAGCGGCTCACACAAAACCTAACTTTATCAAAACTCTTCGCGCTTAATTGTCGTCTTCTTTGCGTGAAAAATTTTCTTTAAATATCACAAAGAACATATGTGAAATCCATGGCACAATTCAAACGGGACCAGAAAATAATTTGTATCTACCCATTGAATCGCATTGATATTTTTTTGCTTTTGAGGACCCATGTCCCGGAAATGGAGGGGCGGGACTTCACCACTCTATTTAGCCCCGCAAAATCTATCTTTTTCAGTCATTGAAAGGCTCCCACACGTTCATGTATGATATTATATCATGTGTATTGACCAACAATATACCGAAGTGTGTATTTTAAACATTAAAGGGAAATATAAAGTAAGCAACGACCCTACGGTGGCCCCTTAGACCCAGTTTGTATTTGCGAATTCCTGTTTGGGAGCGTTGACAGTGGGCAACAGTCCACGGAGATTGGTCTGTGAATGTGTAGTACTCATAGAACCCGGCGTAACATTTTTTTCGAAGTTCGGCATGTCGGACGACTTGGAAAACGGCTTCGTGGTCATCATGCATCTAACCATATCCTATCCCTCGACAAGGCTATACTACTGAAACACCACCAGATGTCGCCATAGACACGTAAACCCGCTCTACTTTTACCTTGAGGGCCTGGTGATTTATAAAGTCATCAAACATCAACGTAAACGTACTTCCAGAAACAATATAGAACATTATACGTCTTAAAACGTCATGTTGATGAAGTACACGAGCATTACCATTTACCGGGAGTTTATTAGGCTACAGGACAATAATGACAATAATACTACATCCATGGTAGGCTATTAACCACGTTCAGCAGAAACGCTTACTTTACTTAAACGTTTGGGATAATTAGCATGAACTGACACGATGCATCACGTTTAAGTTGAAACGTGTTCATAAGCGATCATTATGCCGCAAAACGACTCTTTATTTGAACGTAGTCTGGTACTAAGCTATCGTGCCATAGTCTGCTAACACTCCCCTCCAGTGGAACCTTAACACGTCTCACCTGGCTGCTCGGTGGCATCCCCGAAAAGTCTGTCGAAGAACTTTTAAGAAGGAAATATATGTAGAAAGAGTCCAAAACACAGAATGATTAAATTCACAGTGCGTTCACCGTGATAAATAACGCGACCTTGTCAGTAGGTTCCCCGTTAAAGATGTGTTGTTTGCTGAAGTTGTGTAACAGGGATGAAAAATGTCCGAACCGGAAATTGATTAAATGAGTCGACTCTCCTTTTTCGTACTTGTGTTATTATGTGTAGGCTTTGTAATGGATTGCCTTTCATAATATTTATTAAACAAATTCCATGTTTGCAGTAACCTATTAATTGTAACCGCTGGGCCCGTGGCTGTCAACTATGGAAGCACGTGACTTTCAATATTTCATATTTAAAGAGATAAACTGCATTGGTTATCGGTTATGAGTCGTGTTTTTCCCCAGTTATTTACCTGTTAAAAGTAGTAATATCCCCCTTTTCATATTCTCAATTTAATTTATAATACTTTTCTACTTTTCACAAGAGAGAATAAACACATAGAACCCTGCCCAGATTAAAGGTCTAAGGAAGAGGGATATAACAATTCAGTAACAGTAAAAGAGGCGGGATCATTCAATCATTTAAAACTAAATAGAGATTTCTCAGTTCCAAAATCCTCAAGGAGCCAACAACCAGGAGAAAGGATGCTTAAATGGGGAATACTGATACTGTACATGCGTTTTTGATCGGGCCATAAGCCCTTTGTAATGGTATGCACTTCGCATATTGTGTTTGTGGTGTGACACAAACTGTAATGTCACCGTGTGAATATTAGAAGCCCTTTCGCTTGTTGTGAACCTTCAGTGGGATAATGCGGGTGCTTTTGGGTGCTCGGCAGATAAGCATTGACGTGCCAGGTGTTAAAGCTGCCTGGGCTGACAAATTAGACAGGGATTTGCTCCTGCCAGAATGTCAGGCCAATGCCGTTCATAGACGTTGGTTTGGATCAGTGTCAGGGACAGGTAAATACTCAGATAAGGGGATTACACCGTGTTTGCACCAAGTAATCTCAAATGAATCCTGCCCGCCTCTGTTTCATCCTCACCTGGAAAACCCCAAAATTCGCTTTTCTCAACCCACGAAACACATTACACGAGCAAAGTTAAATTCACGAGATGATCCCTTTAACCTGGCTTAAGAAGCGTTTGAGGGCGCATTGGGCTATGGTCATTTAACAACGGTGACAGTAATAATCTCTTCTAATTCTCTGAGGCACCTGATTACTTTTGTATGAGTATTTTCTTCTTTGTCACCGGCTCTGCCCAGTCAAGCGATGTGTGGGGCTTTGTAATCTGGGCCGGCCTTAAATTAGATCAGGGTTTGGTGGTCCCTCACAGCAAGGCTTAGACTTGACCTGTTGAACAAGTATAGGACTCTGAGAGAGCAGTTGAAGTCCCCGTAGGCCATGGCTCTCCCCGCTGGTTGGCTGACGGATGAAAATAGAGTGTAACAGATGGCTTAGCTGTTTCCGCTATTCAGCACAGGCTGCTGGGCAGCCCACATAATACCATGCCATCCAAAAGGGACTCAGTGGGCTGCTCACAGTCTTCAGCATGCTGAGAGCTATTTGCCCTTAAACCATCAATTACATGATTCAAAAAGAGAGGAAAAAAAGTCAACGTATTACTCGGGTCACGATCCGTAGCTTACACAATGTGGAGCAGCACGGGCTGTGTAGTCACACTGCTTTGGTTTGCGGGAAATGTCAGCTTGTCAGTTGAATCTTCAGACTGTTTGTGCCAACGAGGCTGATCCTGATTAGACCACACACCGCAGCTTTCCCCCAGTAATCACATATTTGCAGACCTTGTCAAGGGCACACGGCGTCTTTGGCTTGACTGATATTAGCGACTCAATAGGGAATGGATACGGTTTGTGCACACAATTTGGTGTGTATTTGCTTACCTACACATGAGTGCATTTGGGGGTAGCCATTGTGTAATCTCATTAGCCTGGTTAAGGGCATTTATTGATGCTGAGAGTCGCTCTGTTACTTCTCACAGTGGGGCCACCTGGACAATGCAGGATGAGCTGGGCAAACTGATTAGATTGTGTTATGAGCAGGGAGAGGAAAACAACGACATTTTTCTTGGGGAAAGTGACAGCTCAGCCAGTGCAAGGGGACATCTGATAAGTGGAGACGAATGTCGCTCATGGTGCCTTTTAGTTTTCTCCCTCAGCTTCAAGGTCGAAGACTATTTTATTTCTCTCCTCAATGCCAGATAGCAATATGTATGCATACATTTCATTTTGACCTATGGTTAATAATAACCTTCACCCAACCAGCATCTTTCCACATCAATCTTCTAATTCAAACATTCCGGCTTTCTTTCCCCCCTGACACACACATGCTTGCAAGCTGTTCACACCAACCCACACGCTGCTGCCACCCGACTATTCCCAGCTCGCAGTTATTCCCAGACTGAGTCAGAGTGGCACCATAAGCCCTGTCTGTCCGTTTTATGCCAAACCTGATGTCTCCTTGTTGCACATGCCTTGGCGGAAAATCAGAGCTCTGCATACAGTAGCCACCGCTCGGCCACTCGCACGCCCCCCTCCCTGTGTAATTACTCATAAGTCATATTGACAGCTTAAGGTGCACTTAGCCAGGTCAGGAAGCCGTTCAAATCAAAGTGTTCCTTGCGCTGTAAATAACCTCTCTTTCTCTCCCTATTGAGTCTTTCTTCACACTTTTAACATGAGAGTTTCCTGTGTCTGTGAGCTGCTCAGCTGTTATCCCTGCATCATTGGGTTTGCCACCATATTATATCTGGCAATAGTACATAGTTATGCTCTATCTGTGAAAAAAAATACCCTCTGAAACTACTTTGCAATTGGGAATTTATTTTTTTTAAGACGCTCCGATATGCGTCAGTGTCCTAATGGACTTTCTAATGATGCATACACTTGATTGAACTATTCACTTATCTTACACACAATTCTGTAATATATTGGATTGTACTGAAAGCTTATAGAATGTGTTTCTGTGAACTATTTACCTTCACCACAAAAAAAACATTTCATACTTAAGCTATGTGTCAGTTCCTTCTGTACAACACATGATGCTTGTATTGTACGAGATCTGTTAATATGAAAAAGATATCTATTAAATGCAGCATATCTACACATGGTGGACACAGCATAGCAAAATGTGTATCTAACAAATCACCCTGCAACACTGGATATTGAATACATTGCTAACAACACAGTTGTAAGCAAATATAAGTGTTTAATACAAGATGCCACCAACAGAGGGCAGTCTTTCCACATGGGAAACAAACTCTGAACTCTGAACCTTGAATCTGATATGAGCACTACATCACCATGGACAACTGAAACGCTGTGTAATAAATTAGGTTGTATCATGCTTTGAGAGTCAAAACATTTTAGTGTTCGGACCTTCTGAGGGACACTGTATGACAAATGGTGCTGTTTGACACTGGCGTGATAACAGATCATCACTATTCAAGCAACATAAATGCAAGTTGCAGGAAGGTATAGGCACATTGATCAAAATGTCATCACAGTCAGGCTATCTGCTAGAACAAAGTGAACTTCTTTCCCACTTTAGTGAATTTAGAGAGGTTTGACTCGGCCTCTCCTGGCTACATCCCCTGGGCTTGCACGTTCCTAGACTCAGCATTACTCCTTAGACAAACAGGTTTGGACATATTGAACTCAGACCCAAAACAACCCGGCTCCACGCCGCCACTTTCCACTCTCCCTGCTCTGTTTGTGATCGGGGAGTGTTTGTCTCTCTCACTCTATCTCTGCGCGTCTGTTTGCCCGACACTTGTCTGGCTTGGCCTAGTTTCTCCTTGATCTCATCAGTCAATGTGAGGACCTGCGAAGGCCATCTCCCCATCTTCCTCTGTGAATCCCTGCCAGCTCCGTGCTTGTGTCAGCAGTTAGGGACTGACTCACACCCACGCAGCCTCCCGTCTTCACTCCAGGGCCCACTGGGCAAAGGCAGCACGTCTCCCCAAACAGACAGCCTCATTTGCATGCCTATAAATCACTCACCGAACTGACACCAAGCCACACAACAAGGCATGACACAGAGCTAAAAAGCGCAGCGTGCCAAATTGCAGTGTTATGTGATATCGGGCGCCGAGGCAAAAATAAGCAATTCATGTATTTGACCTCTTGGGCGATGACAGAGCAAACCACACATGAGTAGTACTTACACACATATGGCCAATATCTGAAATCACAGCAACTTTTAGCCCCTCGCTGCATAAACGAGTCCAAAAAGTATGAACTTACGGAAACATTTCCTAAAAATACCTAAACATATTGCTCATTCAAAGCTTTTTACACGTTCACGCAGCGATGAAAGATTGTTACACTTTTTCTAAAACTTAGTTTGACTAACGAGCTTCAAAATTCTACTTCTTGTGATTAACGATTCAGCGGTCAAGGTACAGCGAGCGCCCCAATAATTTGTGTTATAATGACTACAGCTCTTGTAAGGACATAGTCAAATGGGACTCAGTGAAATATAAATAAATGAGGAGTGGTTGCTTTTGAAAATATTTTTAAACCAAGTAATGTCCCCAAATTCCCTTTCCACATTAATCTGTTCATTTGCATGCATCATCAATGGTTTATTTATGTTTTATTTAGCTATTCATTCGACTAGGAAAGTGCAGTTAACATCATTGCAATCAGTCACATAAAACATAACAAATTTCTTGCGTGTGTAATTTACAGTGACAGCTAATTCTCAATTATTATCCCTAGGTGGGCTTTTCAGATCAATTTAAAAATAAAAATGGATTTTTAAAAAGTGCAGGAAAAAAACAGAACAATGCAATTCACATTGTAGCTACTGCACATCCTAACAGCACAAACACCGGAGTAACGTATCAATGATGATAGTGATACTACTATTAGCTCATATCACATTTAATCAACCTGAAAGGGTCACTTTTTATGATCACAAATAAATATGATTTTTTTATTAGTTTGTTGTTTTTATTTGCCTTTAAGAGAGCTTCCTGCTGCTGAGGCTTCTGCTTTATGGCGAGTGCTCAAGGGAACAAAAATGACATTTGAAAAACTCAGCAGCATCGTGTCTTCCTCTGGATAACTGACAGACATCCCTGTCAACAATTTCCACGGGAACTGTTTCATCCCAAAAGCAAGTTCGGTACAACTGACGTCTATTGATTGTTCTGAGTAAACACAAGATTGTTTCTGAATAGACACATGCTGTAGGGTATCGTCAAATGCCATTTTGACAGCGTTGTGAGTACTTTCAAACTAATGGCTGTAGCTGTACCATCGGACGCTGAGTCAATGTCTTTGGTGTTGTTTGTGGGAAGGAGATTTTCTAAAATTACACACAAAGAAAAACGCTGGGAAAATTACAGTTTGTACCTTTTGTGTGTGTATTTTCGGGGCAAACATGAAAATTAGATAAAAGTATGGTGTCAAACAGTATATGGTTAAAATGGGGAGATTTTTTTTCCCATAACAGGTCTTTTTCACACAAAAAAAACAACAACAGAGAAGCAAACAATAAAATGAACGGTGGTTGAATTCCATTTAGCTGCTACGGTTTCTGGGTGCCGGTAGGCTATGTGCACGCTGGCATGCAACTTAATGGGACCAAGGGAATACAACTGAGCATTATTATTAGTAACATTAGACTAAATAAGTGCCTTACTGTCTGTTGTGAGGAAAGTGAATGTTGTGTGTTGAGTGGCAACAGTCTACCAGCATATTTCAAAAGTAAACAAGACTTTCTGTAGCCCATTATCTGTGTTCCACTTCTCTTCCTAAAGTTTTACTCCTCAGTATTACAGATGAATAAATCGTGTTATTTTATGGGAATCTAACCTATTTATTGGTTGACTGTTTGCTTATGACTCAACGGAATTATGTAACTGTATAATCCGACGGGGCGGGAACGTTGGTGAAACTAAAACCATTTAGGCCCTGCTTGAACATTTCCTAGTGAATAATGAAACTGCTTGAATTGAGGTGAACCCCCCCCTCCACCGCGGCGCGAGGCTGCTACCACCGCACGCGGAGATATGTCGGCGCATCGGCGGACAGACGACACAAGTTGTTTCCCTTTCTCTTCTCACTCACACACACACACACACACACACACACACACACACACACACACACACACACACACACACACACACACACACACACACACACACTTTGCCCGACGGTGAGCGCGGAGTGGGAGGAGAATCATTCCCTTTCCGTACCCGGTCGCGTCGCTGCTCCTTCAGTGCGCGCCTCCCCCCTCTTCCCCCCTCTCTTCCTCCCTCCCATCCACTCCTTTTTTTCCCTCTCCTCCCTCCGTACAACCTCTCGGCTGTTCAAACGCGATGAGAGTCGAGGCGTACGCGTGAGCGGATCCCACAGGTGTGTTGTGTTGCTAACCGAGCCACGGCTTCTGGAGACTCGCACACCTGGAGACCAGCTACCATGTGACTCCGCACCTGGGCGTGGAGAAAAAGTCCCTGCCATTGCGAGTCTATTGTTGAGGAGTTGCCCGAGTCGCCCCCTCAACAGGAATTGATAAGTCGGTCAACCAAGTAACGTTAGCACGTGTTTTCTACGGAATAGTGCCTTCTGAAGAAACAAAAAAAAACCTTCACAGGACGCGCGAGGAGAATAAAATGTGAACTTGGTGACGGACTTCTTTTTGTTTTTAAACTACTTCACGAGAGGGCTCTTCTACATCTGGACTTTCCGCGTTTGTGCAACTCCTCTCTAAGCTGTTTTTCCTCCAAGGTGAGTTCCCAGGAAGCTGCCGTGTCACAGCGAATTCACGCTGGGACCATTTTGCGTAAGCGTTTAACCGTAATACCTGTCAATTTCAACCCTCGCTGCGTTCGAGCTCCCAAGTTTTGATAGCTTATCATACGCCCTGTCGATACGGCACGGCAGCGTGAACCGTGTCCAGCCTCTAATAACACCGCCGCTCTTCACACGTCGCTGTTTTATTTAACGTGCCGGTCCCAAGTGTTGACATGTATGCAAACACATTTGCATTATGAATAACCAGCGTGATAGCAAACGCGTCATGTTTTGGAGAGACTTATTAAAAAAAACAGCATCTCTGGCTGTGTTATTGGACAGGACTTATTAAATGTGTCAGTGTTTTCATGTCAGGGTGAAAAGTTTAAACTCAACAGCTGAGTGTTTGGAGGAACCCCCCGTCTAAAGACACGCTCTTCTTTAAACCAGTTCGTCTCAGGAACATTGCAGCCACAGCATCCGTCCAGTCACCTCACAAGGAGCCGCCTGTCCCCATGTGCAGGCAATTTCAATGAGAAATGGCCGTGTGAAGTGTGTTCTTCGCCTCGAGACAGCAGGCTGTACATCAACAGCTGAGAGGACACAAGTAGTTGTGAGCTTTGTCCCTTGTTTGCTTTTCTTGTTTCTCTCTATCTTGGGGGGGGGCAAGGAGACAGAAACACTATTCTTGTCCCTTGTTGAATGTCCTCTGTGGTTCTGTCCGTCTGTGTCTCTCAGTCCCAGGCGCACCCCCCCATCGGCCCACTGTACTGCCTTGTTTCTCTCTGAATCGTCCTTTTATGGTCGCGGCCCCTGCCATCTTCCGCCCCATGTGTATGGACCTACTGTACATAGGATGCTCAATCTCCGGGGATTACTCCTATTAGATAACATTATACAAGCGGTTTCATAGTGGGCATGGATTAGTGCAGGCAGGGGTCATGTGGAGGCAGGAAAGGCGGCTGCAGGTGGTGGTGGTGGCGGCGGCTGGAAGGGGGTTAGAGCGAGGAGTCACCCTGGAGTCTCCCGACTGAGCGGGGATGGTTTTTCCAATAGATGCCATCTGCTCACATGGACACACAGAAGCAATTGAAAACCAAGCTGCTTCCATGTCTTTTCACTCTTGTTCCACCATCCCTCTATCTCTTTCCCTCTCTCTCTCTCTCTCTCTCTCTCTCTCTCTCTCTCTCTCTCTCTCTCTCTCTCTCTCTCTCGGTTCCTCTCTCTCTCTGCCC
This sequence comes from Eutrigla gurnardus, assembly GCF_963514095.1. Classification (NCBI taxonomy): domain Eukaryota; kingdom Metazoa; phylum Chordata; class Actinopteri; order Perciformes; family Triglidae; genus Eutrigla; species Eutrigla gurnardus. The sequence goes on along the minus strand of NC_139923.1, from coordinate 13,857,834 downwards.
CCACAATGCTTCATTCAGGGTTTATCTCTTCCACTCTGAATAAATAGAGACACCTTATCTGCGCAGAGGAGAGTGGTGATAAATGTTTTCTTCTGCTTCCCGCAAGGGTGAAAAAGACAAGCGTACCCCACTTCTTCACCATAGATGCTCTTTTCAGGCCAAGTGTGTAGAACACATTTCTCATTCAGGTCATGTTAGTGTTTGGGGATTCTCAAAACAATCCCAAAAGCCAAATGCAAAGTTCTTCTCTGTAATACAAGGCAAACGGTGAAATAACAATAAAGCGTGCATTTCCACGAATCCCCCCTTTTTGTAGTAATACGCCGCTGGCTCTAGAAATGAACATTTGCAGTGAGATCCACTCTTGAGTATTTTTGGATCCAGTAAAATAGCCTCTGATCAACCGAGAAACGTAGGTAGTGAGTACTCGGATGTGGAGCTCCTACATGTTTTGGGAGAGCCAAAGTCCATTGTGTCCTTTTTTGTTTTCCAAGCGTAACACAGTTTTCTCAGATGGTTAAAACCATGTCCTCTCCTGGAAGCATGTGCTTCCTTTCAGAGAGTGCAGTAATATTGTTGAGGTCAAATGAATTTGAACTCATCCCCAGTCTCTTTTGTTTGCTTTGCATTGGATTACTGACTTCTGTCATTTTCATTTTGAAAATAAAACCATAATCCCCGTAAGCAACAAGCAATCCCATGCCTCCTGTCTGCAGCCTACAAACAGGGAAAACAGCCCTAAAGAGCCGATACATGAATAGTGTATAATGCTGTTGGTTCATCGCAAGGGCTTCATTTTAAATTGCTAGTTAATCTCCCTTTTTTTCCTGTCCCCGTTTTAACAATGCAATCTAAACTATTATTTTCCGTTGGACGTTCACTTCAAAAAGCTGACTGTTGGGCACCGTTTGACCTCTGTGATATGGACTTTGTAAACTCATTGGTCATAAAATAGGTGTGGCACGCATGAGAACGACCCATATGCATTACCTTGTTCCTCTTGCTTATCTAAAGTATACAAAGACTTCAGGGGAGTGTGGGCAGATGCGTGAAGGGCGTGTCAGTTTGGTATTAGACGGCTGAAGAATCTGGGGAATAGAGATTTCCTTCAGATTGGAAGATACGCTCGTCTTTTCATGTCTTGAGGATTATCCTATGATGAAGGGACGTCATGGTGAGGTGGATTTCTGATCTTATTTCCACCGGGTTTTGCAGCTGCTACCCTTACCCTTGGACTTCATGACCTTGTCCTTAACTATCCCCTCAACTGTGTTCCTTTCTTTTCTTTGCTCTCTCGCTCCGACATGGCTTTGTTTGTACTTCACGCACCCAACCCTCGCCACTTTACCCTTTCTGTGTGCCTGAGATCCAAGATAACGAAGCCGAAACACATGACAGACCTACGAGGTGTGATCATGCTAATTCTCGTGCTTACTCCCCCAGCAGCAGTTTATGGGGATGGGCTCTGTGCAAGAAGATAGCAACCAATCCACTTTAAATTCACTGCAACCCAGAGTTCAACCAGGCCTGTCCACAGCTTTCTGAGCACTTATGCACCAGATATTATGGTCAGGTTCAGCACAGTGGGGTGTACTTTTACCTCTTAAAAACAACCTTGACACCACCTCAACCCTGCCTTTCATCTCAAGTCTATGACCCACCACATCCCATCTTGGCTCCATGCCCTGCCAACTCCATGCCCTGCCTCCTGTCTACCTTTGCACCGCCGTGACTTGTCCCTACTCTCCCAGTGCTCGGAGCTTAAGTAAGAGGAACATGATGAATATTGTAAACATGCTCACGCTTCTGAAAGAGATAAATGATTCACGTTGGGAGGGAGCTGCCTTAATTGCTCGGATGAGAGGTTGTGGGCAGGATGTTCTGCAGGAGAACTGAGACATCTTTTTTTCTTTCTTTTTTCTTTTTTTTTAAGCGAGAGCTGAGAGAAAGAGACATGATATAAGGTTTAGAGAGTTTGGGAAAAAAAGTTAGCCCAGAGGAAAACACGATTTCCATTGCTGTACAAAAAGCATGTTGTGTGGTAGTGGCTGTCAGCAGAATTGAGGTTGCATAGAGGACTGAACACTTGTGATGGATGCACAATACAGATATCTGCCTCCGTCTCCCTCCCCTCACCCACTTCCCCATGGCGGCTGAACTGACAGGCTGACACAGACACATAGTAATGTAGAGGCTTTTGATGCTACCTGCTCACTGGAGGCATGTCAAGCAACTCAGGTCGCTGGCAAAAGTTCACACCCAGCCAGCCATTACAGCCGACGAGACAGAAGCAGGTATCTGAGAATGAATCGGAAGTGATGAGAGCGAGGTTTCACCTTGATTTTCTATCCTGGGAAGTCCCAGTCTTCTCAAGGCCAGCATTGGCAGCAGAAAAAAAGAGAGCAAAAAAGCTAATTCATTTTTTTGCTTTGGTAATTGAGTCCAGCACGTATTGGTATCCCATTTCTTTCAATTTAAACACTTCATAGTTGATCTTGCCTGCTTCAATCAGTGTAATCCGACAGACTGATGTTTACTCCAGTGCCTTGGCTTTATGATGTAAAGATGATTCACAGATCTCTCCGACTTCTAACATATTGAATAAGATAAGTCGGCAGTCTGTGCAAATTGAGGGTGGCTGCGCAGGATTTTGCAGTGTGCTGATTTCTTTCTCAGAGAGATTTGGGTTAAATGGAGTTAGCTCTACTGTAGTTGAGGAATAATGGAGACTGTGGAGCCACTTACTTTACCTGTAATGCATTTCCACTGCACTTTTTGTTCATAACTGAGAGTTGTTCCATGTTGAGTGCCATTTAATCTTAGCTAAGGCACCAGAGGGTGCAATTCATTTTTATCCAAGTCATTTCACAGTTAATCCTCAAACTGACCAATTTACTCCTGCCAAGATCCTTTTTAATTATCACCTCTGCTTTACAGCTAATATGACATCCAGCTGGTTTATGTTAATATGGCAGTTGCAGTCAAGTATTGGCCCTGTTCTTCTTTTTTTTATTTTTGTATGCATGCTGGGCCATTAATTATCTAGTACTAAGTGTGAGCCTCAGTCTGGACTGGCAGATGACAGATGCATGAAGGGTCAGTGCACTGGCAACAGCTGGAGATGAAGGTCACAACAACCTGAGAGAGCAAAGGGGGAGGGTAATGTGGCAAACTGAGGAAAACAGAGGGATGGTCTGTGAGAGTCTTAGGGCACACTCACACTAGGCGATCTGTATTGTGCCCACGTTTGACCCCCAAAGTCCAGTTAGTTTGATTAGTGTGAGTGCTACTTCCCGGGCCCTGGCACGGTTGGAAAAGCTGTGCTTTGGCACGGTTTAGTTGCACGGGCACAAGCACGAGTACGCAATGTGTACATGACGTTTAATCGATAGGCTGTTCCACTCATTATCGCTCAGTGCTCAACTCAAATCGCAACGACTACAGTTTGCTTTATTCCCAGCGTGTTTACGTAGCACACTCTTGTTTTTAAAAGAGGACTCTTTTTAGATTCCAAAATGAATCTTGACTGACTGAAACTATGTCCCCACATTCTTTTTATTGCTCACATTATCGTCATTTGTTAGTTTGACAGTAATAGCACACCTGTATGACTTCAGTTTCCTTTGTTTACTCCATTATTGAGGCAGTTATGGACTCAAAATACTATTGATGACTGTGCAAGACAGGTGCATTCTGGGTAGAGCTGGGGTGACATGGGGGGAGGCTCCATACTTTTTTATAATAAAAATGCCGCTCCACGCTCTGTCCAAAATCCTCCCCTCTCACATGAGGTGAAGTGTTTACTCGAAACAAGTATTCTCCTGTCAGTAAAGTTGCAGTCGTGTTCTCTGTGTTGTTCTCTATTGTGATGGCGCTTCTTGGAAACTACGTAAAGCCATGCGTGTGTCTTGTATTATGACGTGATGATGTATGTACAAAAGGTAACTTGGCTGGGCTTGGAGCATTCTTGAGCGCAGGCCTCAACTTCATACCAGAGATGAATGATCACCACTGATGTAGAAGTAACTAATATAAACGGATTGTGCTTTAAAAAAAAAAAAAACATGCTTCATTATGTCTCAACCAGAGACCTCTTTGTTGGAATGAAAGACGTTGGAAATGATGGAAAAAATATTTAAATGTTTACCACTGGAATTTCCATATTGAAAGCACCGCTATTTATTTATGAGCTTTTACATATTTACAGCTACAATTATAGATGAGCTGCCAGGTATTTGTTGGTTGAGTCGCTCATTTACAATTTTAATGCATGTGAAATCTTGAATCCTATAAAAACACAAATGTTATGTTGCATTTGTACCTCATAGGTTATTTTTTAAATGTTATTTTATGTTAACGTTGTGAACTTGACCATTGAAATTGTCTTGAAAATAAATCCTCATCAATTCAATTTAATATAGTTTTTTTTTTTAAATAACATCATTTCTGCAGGCAGAGTCGGTTCTAAAATAGAAATGTCAACATTACATCTCGAGGAAACATATGCTGTCCTTATTATCTCTGGCATCTGCTGAAACCTGCTGGCAGCTGGAAATGGACATGGGGGTGGCAGCGATGCCGGTGGTGTCTCTCTTGCTTGTCTGTTTTCAATCCAAATTAGAAGTCAGGCAAGGTTTTGTGGGGAAAAGATATGTTCTTCATACCTGTTCTTGCCAGTGTGAAGGTTTCAGGCCTCCTTTGGTCATTCAAATTAATTAAAATGCTGAATGAAATTAAAGAGTAAAACCCAGTTCACATCTAACCGTATTCAAGATGTTCCTCGTTCAGCTGCACATTACACAAACATAGGCGGTTTATAGGTGTCTATACTTGTTTCACAGTGTTATTATCAGGCTGGGATAATACCGTGGGGTAAGGCTGTCTGCCTTTATTACAGTCCATAATGAAATGATATTATGAAAATGAAATCATTTCTTTGTCAGTGTCATGTCCTTGTCTCTGTTAAATGAGGTGGGTATCGTGGCCTTTCGGTAGCCTATGATCCAAGAGGGACCTATTAAAATCTGTTCACACAGCAATTGTTAAAGTTACTGAGAATCTAGTTAAATGCCACTGGCTCTGTTGCTTCTCATCTGTAAACCGACAGACCATTTTACTGTGGCAGTAGCCTCGCCAGCCGAATTAACACTGCCAGAGATACTGCCTTAACCTTAGGGGCTGACATTTTGTTGTGACCACCAGTCGCTAAAATTTGAGATGCAATTCCCTAAGATAACTGGTGTTTTCTTCTTTTTAACTAAGTTTAAGGCTTTCTTTTTATTGATCCCCATGGGAGAATTAGTCGCCCAGTGCAGCAGCAGGAATCAGCAGGGGAAAAGACGAGTCGTATATAATCTGAGAACAAATAAAACATGCAATAAACGCAGCAAAAGCATTAACAGAAAATGTAATAAAATAATAAATTCAAGAAGGGAGCATTGTCACATTTTATTATTTTTCTTTGGATAGCAGGCTCATGTACAGCATTAGTATGAGTCAGGCTTTTGCTTTGGCATTGACCTTGTTGCGTTGGGGCATTGTGGCAGGCCTGTAGAAGTGTGCAGCTCTCTGGCTTGGTCGTGATCTAACAGGAATGTTAGCTATGCGTGATCAGCCAACCATAACCTTTGTGCTGGAGCAACGTTAAAGTACCCCTGCCCTTGTGTTGATAACTTCCTGTTTATGTTAACGTCTCCCTCTCTGAACCCGCTGTCTAGTTCCCTTTATCAACAGAACAGTCTCTCTTTATGCGTTCTCTTGTGCTCCATGACTTTTTTGGGGCCATTTTTTTTTTGCTTTATTCTTTGTCTTTTCTTACTCTAGACTAGGTGGATATTAATCTTGGTGCTTCAAACCTGCCTGGGGCTCAGAGCTGTCTTCTGAAATGCAGATCTGTGGAGGTGTCATCATAGCTCTATGTCTTGGGTTGCCCCCCAGCCTCACTCTCCTATTCACGCAGCCGTGATGACATGCATTATTCCTCACTGACTCATCTGGCCAGCCTCAAAGCAGCACACTTTGAGTATCACATCAACTTTATGTGCAAAAAAGGAAGTTTTGGTTATTTTTTATGCTGGGTTCTGCAATTCTGGGTATGCCGCCTCGACATGATATCTGACTTGATTCCAGACATGTGACTGTCATGCAGATAACTTGCGCCTCTTGCATGGTTCATTTTAGTCCTGTGACACCAGTATCACAGTTTCCTAGTGTTCTCCTTTTCACAGTTCTGTGTTTACAGTTGCTCCACACGCTGTTTTCAGCCTCCAACTAAAGCAAATGACAGGTCGCGGAGAAGTTACATCAGAGTGAAAGCCACATGCCCCTATAAGAATGCCTAAATATTTACAGGCCCTCATAACACATGCTAGCCTACCGCTCCACTCCCATTTGTACAGCCTGTAAGTTTTTAAACTCAGCCCTGTGGTTGCTTCCTTCTGCTGGAGCGACGTCTATTCTACGTCCTGTCTGGGCTGATCCCACGTCATTGATCCCTCCGTGGAGCTGGGCTCTTTAATTACAGTCATTAGCCTGAGTAGATCTGCTGCTGGGGTTAGAGAACCTTATTACCAAGACCTTGTCTCTTTCTTTCCCACACTGCAAACGGCTTAATGCTGCTCGCTCGTGTGTTCTCTGAAAACAAGCTGCCGTTACAATGTTTACAGAAAACAGGCTGCCAAATTGGATCCCTAAATCTCACCAAGAGACATTTTCCCCTTTTTCTTTGAGTCCTCTTTCAATTTGTCGAGGAGAAGTGTGTCGCTTTCCAATAGCAGATTGATGCAAAGTGAGGTGAAAGAGGCCATGTCTGTGTGACGCTGTTTGTTTACTGGTAGACCGATGCCCGACTGGTGGCTTGACCAGACCAGAGTACCCATTTAGCCATCACTCCAGACCTCCATTAAGATCACTCTGTTGTCCTCCCTGGTGATGTCTACACTACACTTCCATTCACATCTCTCCTTCTCCACCTCCCTTAGCCAGTATTTTTATTTTTAGGCAGGTCTGTTCTGTTTCACTTCCAGTCTCTGTTTCTGTCATCATGCATTCCTCTGTGTCTGCTGTTTTAATTAGTCATATGGAGTTTGTCTCCTCTTTGGGTAATGGAAAAAATGCAATAACATCTTGGTCCCATTGCATCCTTATGTGTTTCTCCACCTTGTGACTTGAAACGAAAACATTATGAATGACTAAGAACAAAGGAGATGTAGATTAAATAACACAGAGCACTCTTATCACTTGGGATTACACCACATCTGCACGGGATCTTTTTTAGGCCTGACCACACTTTTTAAGTCCTGGTCATAGTAAGAGATCATAGACTGTATATAAGAATAGATGTTTTCATGGTGACGTCCCCCATTGATTTAAATGGACTGCTGTTTTGAAGTGTTGAGTTTGGCATGTTGGCCATGGTCATCTTGGGTTTTGCAACTGGAAGTGACATAAGCTAAGTACAAGGGTCATTTTCTCATAAACTTCTACAATCAGACTTAGAGGCTCTTAGAAAGAATACAAGTTTAAGGCACTAACGCATTGGCTTCACTTTTCAAGAAGCAAGTTGCGTCAGTATCGGTCTGATATTTACTCATGTTTTTTGTTTTATAAAGTTAGGAAAGCAATGTTCAAGTCCTGATGTTGCCTTACACACAAATGAATGATCCAAGTCACAGAGCGAGGCCTACAGTTTATAAATTATACATTGGTATTGGATCGGTTCTCTGTAATCGGTCGATACCCAAAGCCCAGATATAAATATCGTAACAGGGACTAAAAAAGATGGAATGGTGTAATAGTGTGATTTTTTTTTTCTTTTCCGTTGTATCAGTAAGGTTAGCCTTTGAGACGCCAGTGATGATGAAGTATACTAACTGTTTCATGTTTAGGCATTGAGTAGCATGACCTGACTACAGTCTTGTTTTTTGAACTTTGTTAACCCCTGGAAAAGAAATATGCCGTGCATGAAACAGTTTGGTCACGCTGTGCAGTTCCTTATGCTGAGGGTCACTATTAAGCAAGTGTTGAAAGGTTTTTAGGTTTAAGTGGTTTTTAGGTACCACAGCCTCATGACAGAATATAGTCCTACCTTTGTCTAATGGCATGCACCTCATCTTGGCTGATGTTGATGTGTAATGGAAAGGGAGACCCTTTATTTCAGTGCATTATTAGCAGCAGCCGACCACCTATGGAGCTCAGACGAATAAAAATCCCATTTCCTCTCTGCCCATTGGTGGTATTAAGAGCTGAGGATTGTGCAGTTCCCTGAGTGCCGGAGAAAAAGCCACTCAGTGTGTGAGCAGTTAAAGCTCTCTCAGCGCAGCAAGGGAGAGGCCTTCCTTCTGTATGCATCACCCTATCCGGCTTGATCGATTCACTGTTTGCTCTGGCTTGTCTAAGTGCGAGCTCACACTGCCCAATCCTACAACAGAAAATAATTCGAACTTCGACCAGTGCAACCTGCTTCCCACTAGGCCTCCCCAGCACACAGGCGCATGCACACAGATACACAAATGTATACATATACAGTGAGTCCACACGCAGTCTGTCTTTTAGCTTAAGGGTGCTGGACAGCCCAGGCGTGAATCCATGAATTCCTCATAACACAAGCTGTTGGCTGATCAATAATTCAATTCTATCTGTGAGCAAGCATGTCTGGATCCAATCTCACCTGCACCTCCTTCAGCTTTGTCTAAACAAGGTAGGTGTTGTGTCCTTGAGTGGCGCTCAGCTTATGTCTGTGGGGTTCTGTGTGCACATGTGTGTGCTGATTTAGTTTCCTTTAGTTGGTTCTCTGGCAGTGTTTGTTGTAGTCAATCACCATGTATCCGCTTCCCCTGTGCATGCATGTACACGCGTGAGAGCCTTTGGCTATGGTGGATTACAGAGCACTCATTATTTCAACTGTACATCTCTTGTGTCTTTGTGTCCACAGCAGTGTGTGGATGTGAAAGTGTCCAACAGTTGGCAACATTGATGTGTGCGTCTGAGGAGCTTATGCGTGATCTGGCTCTCTCTCCAGGCGGCTAGACGAATCAAAGGGATGGATCTCATTAAAAGGTATAGAGCCTGTGGAGAGGTCAGCGACTAAGTTCTCTGATTAGTGGGCTCCGGCGGGCCGCCGGTGAGGCCTCCTCATCGGCATGCCTCTCATCCCTCTCCAGCCCGCACCTGGCGGGGACAGTGTGCCCAACAGTCTTTCTCACCGCAGGCCCCTGCCCCATCCAACAGGGTCAAGGACGACCGACGGAGCCACAGATTTACCCCCAGTCCCCATCATCTGGGCCTCTGTATTTCCCCTTCTTTCTATCGAGGCTTAATGGGCTGGCTTCTTCCTGTTCCGTTTTTTATCTCTCTTTGAGTGTTTTATCAAGGGCCACATTGAGTTTCCATCCCAGTGACAGCCTCTCTCGCTGCATATCAAGCTGCACCAATCGCCTGACGAGCAGCTTTCTGGGTCGTTAGTAACTCGTTCCAGGGGCCGGGCTCCTATCAAAGCCAGGAACCATGAACCAGGGATGACTTTCAGCCAAGGGCAAAACGTGTTGGTGTTACTACGAGTTACAGACATAGGATGCTTCTGAAGGTTGCTTGACTTTGGACAGTTGTTCCCTTTCCTCTGAATGGTCTTTCTCTTCACTCTCACTCTCTTGTCCCCTGTGTGCCTCTCAGTTTAATGCCCTTCCAGATAAAACAACGACAGTAAACTTCCTCTTTGTTTCTCTCTCTCCTTTTTCCCACTGATAACCACACTATCTAAAAGTAGGCCCTGGCAGCATTCCCCTTCTATTCATCCCCCCCCCACTCTGCCCATCACCTCTCCTCCCTCTCCCCCTGTATGTTAGGGTGCATTGTATGTAATCTGTAGAGAGTGTGTGTGTGTGTTTGTGTCTGTTTTCCTTTTCTTTCCCGGGCTGCCAGTGGAGAAGGCAGTGGGGGCGATTGTGGTTGGAGGGGAGTGGCGTGTATCTGCTGACTGTCACTTCCATTAAGTGTGCTGTCCTCAACTTCCTCCATTATATGCCCAGACCAGGCTCCCAGTAAACCAAGGTCTCCTTTTGTTCAGTGTCCAACCTTTCTAATCCACAAAGTCTTCAGTTTACAGATATGCTGTAGTAACTACAGGGCACTTTTTCTCTGTAAACTTTTCCTACACCAGGATTTAGATGATTCTGTAGTTTACATTATTTTTTAGTCCACGCACTGCTTCACACTTCCATTGCCTGCCTCTGTCCATACCAAGTCTCTATCCCTCTCAGGCTCAATCAATTTATAAAGCTTGACATTTATGAGCGAAAACAAATAAAAAATGCCTGGTTTGGGGATTGTCTCGTGTGCAAACCACACTTGCATTTTGTGTTTGTTTACATATCATTGAACATCCTGATCCCCCCGACAACAGCGCTGCCAAAAACAAAGGTCTCCGAGGAATTCAGTTTAGCGCTGTGCAAGTGCCTTTTCTAAAGGGCAGTGCTCTGCCTTTGGTTGTCGAAGTCTGTTTAGCAGAATAATCAGTGCTTTAATTAACACAATTCTGTTCGGAATATCAATTATAATTTTCGTTTATCTGCAGTCATGTCACACCAAGAAACAATTATGACTGATTGTGAGTTTCTATTGTCTCTTGCTGGTCATAATTAGTTACTTTTCTTATAAATTACACTTTCCCCTCCCATAAATAGCTTCCCCTCCTGCCCTTTGCTCTCATTTGCAATTTTGTTTTCTGTTTTTAAATTAATGAGTGGCCTTAAGCAAACAACCTCAAATCATGAGTCTGTTCAGTTGAAAAGAGAGGGCCGTGTGTTTCATTGCCAGAGCCTGAGGGTCCCGCTAGCATTTTCTCTGAGTCTCATCCCAGTCCAGACACGCTTCTCATTCTGGTATGACAAACATCTCCACGACACTCGTTCAAACTAGAGCTGAGCCTTTATGGCACACAATCACCTCGACGCACACACACTTCTTTCAGTCACACTTTCATAAACATCCAATCTAACTCTTCTTCCCCTGCTTTCTGTTTATCGTTTTCCCATTGTCAAACACTTACAAAAGTGCTCTCCATACTCTCCCGCAAAGTCTTGGCATACCAGACTCTGGGTTTCCTCCTCTTTGTTGGCTGGGGTAATAACATGGTTTTGGCCCTCTCTGTGGTCACTGTGATACATTCAGATTTGCTTCGCAGCTGCACCTCTCTGTCTGTTTATGTGGAGTGCTTGAGTGTGTATGGTCACCTGGAAGTATGCCATTCGCCTCGCAAGTAGGCAATGACTATTTTTTTGTTTCACTTCTTTCTAATTCATCCCTTATTTAGTTTCTGTCTGATTGAAACACTCCTTGCACTTTCACTTCTTCCCCATGTTTGGATGCTTGATTGTCACTGAGCATGACCAGAGTTTGAATCTCTTCCATTTCCTGCAGTTTTATTTTTTGGGCATTTGATGGTTAGCCCATCCAGAGTAGGAAACGGGTGCAGTGGAGCCAATTATAGCAATGGATTTTGTGCACAGTAAGCGTAGCGTGGCAGTAGTGGGTGTGATGGGTTTTTAATGGGACCGAGCCACAGCCACAGATGTAAAAGCTTGTTGTTTTTGGTGATTGCAATGGTCACTATGTGATAGGTGGACAGTCCACTCAAATCTGTGTCTGATTAAGATTAAGGACCTCTCAAAGCCAGATGGTTTCCCCACCAGTATTTTGAATCCCTTTTTTTCTCCACAGATTACTAATTGAAATCACACTCATGTTGTTTTTGATTTTTTTCAAAAACCCAAAATGGAATGAAAGACCTGGGCTGTTGGGGTTAGGGGCCTGTGTCTCCATTTGTTAGTCACATTGCTCCCAAGCTTTGGTAGGTATAGCCAAGCACTAAGTGGAAAAAGAGAATTGGATAACCCTGTGTTTTCATTCCCCACACTCATACTTGATGTGCTTGTATGTTTATTCACAGTGGGGGTTGAAAGCAAAATCTCATCCCTGAGAAAGTAATTCTTAGGAGGCTGTCTCTTGAATAGTGAAACCTCTCTCCCATCTTTGGAGCCAATGCTTCAGTCTAGGGGCTGGACTGTAAATGATATGGCTAGGGCCATTAGCTAGATCTTTGTCTGTTCATACTGCTGGCCCTTCTTGATAGCTTAAGTGTTTTCTGCTTATTAACCATACTGTCATATGCTCTTTTGTAAGGAGGCATATTAAATCTAAATGCCCGCAAGTACATTCAAATTCTTTACAGCAGCACCCATTGAATCACAAGAGGCTTGATCAGTTAGGAAATGACTGGGAAAATGCCAGTGCACTAGTTTTTGCTTAGCTTAGTTTAGGCTATCGAAGAAGTGATTCGTATTCGTGCTGCCTTGCGGCCCCCTGCCCTGTTTGCAGTTGCCAATCTGGACAGGGGGTTGTTATCAGAGGGACTGAATGAAACAGCTGCCTAGCACTATTTACCACGGCTCTGTTCAAGTCGTTCTACGCCTTTTGAAAACGTTGTGTTTTGCCCGTTGTGTCAGACACACTCGCTAATGGCTCCTGGCTCTGATCCAGCCTTATCCCACATTCTGAACCTGGCTTTGGTAGCATCAGGCCACTCTCACAACTAGGAGACTTACCTGGATCATGCCAGCCAGCAACAACCCTCTGCTAGGGAAACACTTTTTCCACAGTGGTTGAGGCATTTGGAGGATAAGCCCTACCCTGTGGACTGCTCCGAGAGGACATGGCTAGCACCTGCCACTGCTAACACGCTAATATTTAGCGACGAGAGGGTTTCAGCAAAGCCCTGTGGGTAAGCCTCACCGGATTTTTCACTTCACAAACTAGCCTAGTCACATTGAAATAGCTTTTTCTGCCGTTATGGCTCTGCCCTCTTCCTGCCCTTGACTTAGGGAGCTGCTATTGAAATCAAGTGCACGTACTGACTTGTCAGCTCCATGTAGCTAGCAGCTAGCCTAAGTACATCACCCTTATCTATGGTGTCATTTGCGCCCTCCCCTGTCCATGCTTGTCTGAGCCAGGTCATAAGTCCCCGCCCCACCCTCTCTTTATGCTTGTCTGTTTGGCTGTAATGCTGCCTAAGCCTTTTGTTGGCATTAGCCTATATTTGTGGGCATGGACGCTCTGTCATACAGACCTGGGAATGGCTTCTCCAGATGGGTGATTAGTCGCTACTGTGTGTTTGTGTCTTTGAGGGAGTCTGAGAGCGCTGCTGGTGTGTGTATGTGACCTAAGAACAGTGTGATTACAAGACAATGGGAAAGACAGCCTTAATAAAGATAAAACATGGGCACTTGTATTGCTTCATGTCATGCATACTTCTGTACGTGTACGTGCATGCATGGGTGTGTGTGTGTGTGTGTGTGTGTGTGTGTGTGTGTGTGTGTGTGTGTGTGTGTGTGTGTGTGTGTGTGTGTGTGTGTGTGTGTGTGTGTGTGTGTGCGTGTGCGTGTGTATCATCTAATAGCCCCCCCCCGTACTCTCATCCCCAATGCAATCTCATCTCCCACTCTGACTCGGCTAGCTGGGCTTCCATCAGCGACTGGAGTGCAGCTCTCATGCCTGTCGGCTTCTGTAATCATGGCGAGGGGAAAAAAAGCCCAGCTGTTTGCTCACAAAGTATGAGAATGAAAAGTGGAGAGGAGGAAGAGGAAGAAGAGGAGGATGAAAGTGTCACCAGCCCTCTTTTGTACAGCTGCAGTCTCATACAATTTCATGGAGCAGACCCAACAAAAGCGAGAACACGCGTGCCATGAAAGATTAATTGGTTGCCGTTAGCCTTAACTCTCATCACCTGCAGCAGCGAAGGTGGAGAATACAGAAACAAAACCCATCGCTTGCTCTTGGCGTGGATAACAAGGCACCAGGGTGAAAGGCGTTCTTCTCCCTCTGGCCACTGGCTGCCAAAAAGTTTCCGAAAATCAAGCACGCCAAAGTTAGAAATTGAATCTGAGGTGCCTTTGTTTTGTGCTCACCTGGTCTAGTTAGCTCGGTGACGGCTCATCAGCTGGCACTGATTGCACAGCGGACATGGTTAACAGCCCATTTAGATGGTGTGTGTGTGTGCGTATGTGTCTGTGTGTCTGTGTGTGTGTGTGTGTGTGTGTGTGTGTGTGTGTGTGTGTGTGTGTGTGTGTGTGTGTGTGTGTGTGTGTGAGCGTGCAAGTACCATTTTGTGTGTGTGTTGGGGGGGTTGGGACACCACTGTCCAGACACATCTGCCTGGATTTAATTAGTTTTGCCTGGCACAGGGACCCACCAGTCTCGCTGGTGTTTAATAACAGCCTCGACAGTAGGCATTTATCAAGGTCTGAATGTAACTGAAGGATCGTGCATTCATTTGGCCAAAATCACTTTAAAGTGATTATGTTCTTTTTATTTTCTGAAGCTGGTTGCGAATTAGATCCCATTTGCTCTGCATGCTGTGGCATGTTAAAACACAAATCCTCTCTGCTGCATGCATTTTGGCTGCCTTTCAGTAATTTTCTTTAATTTCCTACCCTTTTCCTCACTTCTCTACTCTCATCAGTCATTGTATTAATTAGGGCAGCCCCGGATACAACTTAAGGGGCTTCGTAGCCTCAGTGATAAATATTCACTGATATTCGAAGCTTCGTTTGAGGGGGGTATGGGGGTAGGGGCACATTGGGTCATACAGGACAGCTCCCTGTTGACCAACTGTATCAATCTCTCTTACACATAATGCACACACATTTGCGCTTGCACACACACAAACAGAGCAGAGTTCCTAATTTTCATTTGCCTCTCAGTAAGAGACAGATCTCAGTCAGATGTACTGCTTCTTGAAAGAGTTTTATCCTCTTGTGGCATGTTGTCGGAGTAAAACACGCCACTGTTGTTGCATCTTAACACAAGCTGTTGAACATTCTTCAAACTTGCAGTCATTATTGACTCATATTGTACTGCACATTGCTATATATTATATATATTTAAATCAGGCTTTAAGGATTGAAGTGAAGAAGTGAAAGCGGCTACTAAATGTGCAATAATCACATTAAATAAATCAGAATTTGAAAAGATGTTTGCTTATCGTTGGCCGAAACTGTAAATGAGGAAACCAAGGCCGAAACCGAAAACCGAAACACAGAAAGAAATTAATATTCCAATTATTAGTACCATTGCATTTATGGCTATGACTATAACCTCACTAAAATCAAGGCATTGCAATTCAAAGAATAAATCAATTACAAAAGTATGAAAATATTTATTTAGCACTGACATTACAACAATGCACAGTATATAATAAAAATCTAAATAAAATGTTTAATGTCTCATCGAACATATCAGACAATGAGGGTGCATGCCCCTCATCTGGTGCAGAGAGATGAGTTTTTTCTGTGCTCTGCTCTCCTTCTCCTGCGCTGTACGCTTCTCCGTCTCCAAGCGGGGTCTCCGTATCCATCGCGGCCTGGATAATTTCTCGTACGCGCTGCTTTAATCCCACATCCAAGTAATGGTCTTTATAACGCGGATCAAGCAGAGTCCCGAGGATGTGCAGAGGATCCGAATAGTTCTCAGCAAAACGTCCACACCGCAGACATGTTGGCGTTTATCCAGAAAAGTGTGCGCTGGGGTTCACCGGGTGATTTTATGAGCTCAGACAGGATCTGGGACTTCCACAACATTACAAAGCAGCAATAGTGGTTAATTCAGCAATGATTGAGGAAACGTGTGTCACCCTCCCCTCCTACACGCCGCGTAAATTCAAAAAGTCAATTTCGCATCGCGTTTGATGTGAACAATCCTTTATATTTGCCAACACATTGGCTTAAAATAAAAGTCCATGCTTTGTTGTGACTGTCTCCCAACCTCTCTGCTGTGTTTCAGTACCCGGGACAGCATGCAGTCACAGCGCTATCTGTCTGAGAATAACTCATATTAAGTAAGAGATGATGTACAGCGAGCCAATCGTTATTGTAAAATGCAGCAGGATCCCAGATCGGGGAAAAAACCTGATGCATTCAAATACTGATTTTGATGTCGATTACCAATAGTTGAAGCTTTGAAGCATTCGGGTCAGCCTTAATATTAATATGTTGTGTGTGTGATCCAAATTTCCGGCCGTTGAATTTTTCCAGAGCTCTTCCATCTGCCTAGCCCCTCCTCCTATTTTTGAGAGTCAAAGAGACAGACGCCATGTTTTGTTGTCTTCTCCCAGTTTCAGTAAGCGGTCCTCAGGTGCAAATGGACCTACACGTTAATGCCTCCTCCCTTCAAAGTCTTTTCTGTCCTCCCATCTCCTGACTGCAGTGGTTTCAAATCAGGGCAGTACGGCTGGTGAACCAACATGAGCTGACAGACACCCTCCCTCCCCCCTCTTCACCTATCTTCTCCCTCTTCCCTTCCTTCCCTTCACGTCTGTGAATGTTACCTGACGAGACTCATTTGTCAACCCCATCCCCCAACCCTTCTCTTTCCGTCTGCTTGCCCCAGCCACCTGATTCCTCCCTCCTGTTGTGTCTGCCAGTGCCAACTGTGTGTGTGTGTGTGTGTGTGTGTGTCGTCTTAAGAAACGGAAACTAAACTGAGCAGAGCCGAGGTGCATACAGGTGCAGCTCCTCTTCCAGCCCGAGGGAAAGCTGTCAAAGTCTCTTCATTCTGGCCCTCTTCCTTTATGTCGTCCCAACTGTGGCCTTTATATGTCTCACTCTCGTCTTACTCGGGTCGAGCTAAGCACTCTTTTAGGGCGGCGTGGCCCCAAGAGGTGTAGCATCCACAGGGAGCATCCCTCCGGCTGTTACGCCAGCTGTTGCTCATCATCGGTCCTCAACTTCCATGCTTTTGTATTGTATGGATATTGTTTTTGTTATTATCGCTGACTTACTACAAGGACAACTTCCCCATAAGGGATAATAAAGATTTCTACTACTACTGTGATATATTGCAAGCCAGAAGGGCCTAAAAAAGATGGCGAGGAATTCAAAAGCAGCAGGAGCAGCAGCTAACGTTGCCCCCGAGCTCCTCTGGCAAGCTGAGTGAATGCAAATGGACTTTTTTAAATAAAGGAGAGTTCCCCAGCCGTTATTCTCTGCATGCCTAGCACAATGCGACACAACACCATATCCCCTCATTCAATTCCACAATAAATTCTTTTTGGGTGGGATCGGCTGTCTGATTCCTTCCTCTGTCTGCTCACAAGAGGAGATTGCTTTGATTTTGGGGCAGACTTGACCGGATTAAATAGAGTCGGTCTGCGCTGTGTGGAAGGGTGGCATCCAGCCATCGTGTCATTTGTGTTTCTCATTGTCGCTTGCAGCTCCCCTCCATTTTTGTTCTCTCCCCTTCCTTTTGTTTGCCTCACGCTTCTGCTCAGTATCTGGCCAATGATTGATAAGACCCAATGCCTGACAATGCTTGGCGCGCTGCACAGGATCGGTGGCGATGGCGATTGTGGCGAGCATTTGAGGCTGTTCAGCTTTCAGGAGGGAGATGGGATGTGGCTCACGTCATTGTTTATCTACCTTTCCACTTCCAGATGGCGCTCAGCAGAAAGAATGTGCTTCTTGACACTCTCTCTCTTTCCCTCTCTCTTTCCTCACTCCTTCTCTTCCTCCGTCTCTGCTGGGGCTCATCCCTTTTATAGGGCCTTGGTTCCAGGTCCAGAACATTCAGCATGAGGTGAGGGGGAAGGTGGTAAGGGAGCCAGGAAGGCAGACTGGCACATGAGAGGAAGCCCTGGAAAAGTCAGGTGGTAGTCTCCGGGTGTCGCCTTGTGTGTTTGTTCAGACATATGTGCTCATGATTGTACCGCCAAGACTGCTCTTTAGGAGCGTTTGTGAATCTGAACCACAATGCACGAGTGCACTAGTACAACAACACATTTGAAACACTTGACACATTTTTCATCGAGGTCAGTGAATCATAAAAATCTCGTCTCAGGCAACAATTGAGTCGGCCAGCCCTGCTTCTCTTGGCCATCTGGATTGATGGACGTTCAGTTCCAGCAGTGGGGGATAATCACAGCGTGTCAGCCTCTCCCAATCCAAACTCTTACCCGTGTCTGCCCACTGCCAGTGTGCCACAAATGACCACAGGGACACGCCGCATTTCTCTTTATTGTTCCAAAGCCCAGAGGGAGGCAATGACTTTGTGCGTGCCAAACTTAAATCTTGCAGGCTGCATCTTCCGCTGGATGATCACATTCACCTGAAGTGCACCTTCACTACAGTGTTACTTCAACAAAAATGTACCTCGCTGTTTTGGAAAGTGCATACACTTATGATAAGGCAGTGCTTTCGGATGTGTTATTCCCATTTTTGCCTGCTGCCTTTTTATATGAATTATACTCTGTCTGAAGTGTCTGGTGATAAGACTTTTCCGGTAGCACCCTTACTTGAAAATCTTCTACCGTAGCATGTCAATGGTATCAGGTTGTCCCATGGCACTGTAATATATATATATATATATATATATATATATATATATATATATATATATATATATATATATGTTTTTTTTCATTCCACTTTGAAATTCTTCCTGTTGCCTTTAACGTCAAGTTGTGAACAAATAAGATTACTTCTTCTGAGTGTTTAGGGCAACAATAGACTTTCAATCAAAGTCGCCGTTTTTCTTGCATCTGCTTTGCTGGTTAAAGGTCTTTGAGGGGTTATTTTCCCAGAGTGCACTAATTGTGGCCTAATGGTGTGCTGTTATAGCAAAGAGTGGTAAATAGCCGCCGATTGGTAAAGGCTTGCTGCCTTTCCTGTGCAGGCTGATTACACTGTCTAGTTAATGCACCCTCCTCAGATACAAATGGAGGGTGGTTATTGCATCAGGAGAGACAGTTAGCCTGTCAAAATCACCCTCTCTAACAGACAAGAGAGGGAGATAAAGAGAGATGGAGAGAGAATATATTCTGGAGAGCCAATTTCACTGAGGGGATAGAAGCGTGGTAGTGCAATTATGAAATATAGCTTTCTGTTTCAATAATGACCTTTTCTCCACCGGCTATATATAGGCCAGTGTAAATGATTTAGAGAATGGTCCATACTGTCGTATAGATGATGGCCTATGGATTCCGACTGAGAGCAAAGACAGTTTCCTGTGAAGAATTGTTTCTCGATGGCACTATGTTGAGCAAGAATGGTGGAAATGACAGCTGGGGACATCAGAAAAAGAGGTGCGGGGCACTCCACCACTACGCGTTTCTGAAGTTGTCGTCCTTATGCTGCTGTTAGTCACTTCCAGTTCCGATACTTGGTATGTGTGTGTGGGAGAGGACGTCTGTGTGTATCTGCTAGAACTCTACAGAAGGAAAAAAGGGCAGTCTCGTCTGTTTTTTCTTTCACCGTAATTAATCACCAGAGGATTACATGATTATTTCAGCTCATGATTAATTTTCATTCAAATAAAATCAACTCTCTAACAGCATAACTTTTTTTCCACGCATGAAAGCCCAGCTAAATGTGGCCTCGGCACTGCTGCCAGTTGTGCTAAACACCCACTCTGGTCACAACATTACTTACTTTGCATCTGTCTGGAGAGATGTTCAGATGGTACCGCTCTCCCTGCAGCCGAGCTAAATTTGGAGGGGGGGAACCTAGGTCCAGAAACCGAAGGACTCCTTTCTGACCTGCTAATTTAACAAACAGGTTCCAAAGCTGCTGTAATCCAGCAAATGTGTGAATGAGTTAAAAGCATACACAGGAACCTGCAATATTTCTTACTTAACTACTCACCACTAACCAGCAGCAAATGCACATACACATATTTATTAGTGTGTTTACGCGCTCACAACCGTGTCTACACTTGATCATTAAGAGCTAATTTCATCATGTTTTATAGCCTGTTTTGTAACTTGCAATAATACGTCAATGTGCAGTCCTTCTCAATGTATGGAAATCTCTGCATTCATACAGACATAAAGTCCAGGCCTTGACTGTATATCATAAAATCTGTATTTGTGCTGCAACACATCATGTATCTATTGATTTTTTTTTTGCGACTTATTAGACTGTTACCTCAGACAATGGTGAAAAATACTAGACTAAAAAATAAATCTGCTTGAAAGTTAAAAATCCAATGCCAAGAAACTGAGAAATGCTACAAATGTTCAATATCATGAAATATTAAATCAATAATTTGAAATCCTGTTCAGTTAACCTTCTGTAGAATTAATAATTGAGTAAATGGTAAATGGACTTGCATTGATAAAGCGTCTTTGTACCCTTCCGACTATTTAAAGCGCTGTTCTATACATGTCAACATTCCGCCATTCACACAAATACATTCATACAGTGATGACAGAGGCTGGCATACAATGCAAACCAGGATCCAA
Source organism: Eutrigla gurnardus (assembly GCF_963514095.1). Taxonomy (NCBI): domain Eukaryota; kingdom Metazoa; phylum Chordata; class Actinopteri; order Perciformes; family Triglidae; genus Eutrigla; species Eutrigla gurnardus. Next base: position 13,837,550 of record NC_139923.1, on the reverse strand, counting down.
ACAAACACATTCACGCACCGATGACACAGCCTTCGAGCCATTTGGGGTTTAATATCTTGTCCAAGGACACTTTGACATGCCAGATTTACCTCACTAGTGATATACAGTTTGTAACTATGATTACTTTATACACACACACACACACACACACACACACACACACATACACACACACACACCACCGTGCCCAGCAGTCGGTGAGGGGAGCCCCTTTGGTGCCAGTGTGCGGCCATGCCTGACTCCACACTTATTATCATGAATGCTTGAAAAAGGTGGCGTGACGCTGAGTCCATTCACTTTGCCATACAGCTTCATAATGTGGATTCGGATGGTTCCCAGTGGCCCCTCATCAGCAGCAGAGAACAGCGAAGCGCCTCAGGACTTTGCTCTCTGAAGTGACAATAGTCTTCCTGCTGATATGTGTGGGGGGGGGGGGGGGGGGGAGGCAGGGAGGGTAGAAAAACAAGATGGCCGCCTCGCCAAGCTATAGGCATCTGTTGAAGGCTTCATAGGGTGGTCATCCAAAAAGTAATGAGGTGAAACGCTGCTCTAGAGCAGTAGCTGTCAATCAGTTTGGAAATTGTTGGGTTATAATGAGTGCCTGTTGTGAGTTGTGAGCACCTATATAACTACAGCGGGCAGCATCCTTGACTGTAGATCACCTCTAGCCGACACCGCCCGCCTCCCTTCCAGTAATCTCCTTCATCCTTCATTCTTTTTTCCTCCTCTCACAGAACTAGGCAAGCAATGTTACCTATGGACCATTTCCCGTGCATAATCCAACATCTGTCTTTCACACGTCTTGCTTTGGCATTACAACATCACCCCCCCCCCCCCCCCCCCTCTCCGTCCGCTGGTACCGCCACCTCCACCTCCTCTCCATCTTGTACCCCCTCTGGTAGCCGTCACAGCTGCTGAACGATTTCCTCTCACTGGGAGGCTCCTCAGAGTCACTGTGGAAGTGTCAAACGAGGCTCCTATTTAAGCTCATTAAATGTTTCCGAGAGAATAGGAAATCAATGGTGCATACCGGTGCACGAGAACTTTTCTCTTAATTTAATTTCCCCTCCCCCTATCTGTTTGCACATCTCTCTCTGTCTCTCTCTCTCTCTCTCTCTCGCTTTGTTTTTCCTTGCCTGTCGTTCTTCTTTAAGTGGTGTAGGTGGTGGTGACTGAGGTGAGTTGTTGAGGGGGGGCAGAAACTGTTGCCTTCAGAAACCATTTCGTATTTGTATTCGTGATGGGCACCATGGTGTGAGGCTGTCCAGACTTTTCAGTATTGCTTAGCCCTCACCACATGGAGGACAATCGACTTGAAAGTTTGGCTCACACTGACCTCAGCCCAGGAGTTTGGGCTTTTGTTTCGGGTCTTGCTGTTAAGGAAACAGGTTTTGACCAGAACACGCTTTGAAAGCGTGTCGGAGAGTTAGGGGCCGTCCACACGTACCAAAACAAACTTTTTTTCTCTGTTTTTTCGTTGGCGTTGTTTCAAGAAAATCTGCATCCAGTCGAATCCACTGAAAACGGCTCAGCGCACTGTAGTACATATTCCAGGCCTATATGTGGCGCTGTTTCTGCTACAAAAATACACCAAAAATGCAGAAGAAGAGACTGAGCTGACTGGATGTTTGCCGTTACTATGGCAACAAGTGAACGCTACAACTAATATCCACCTGACCAGCTGATCAATAAACCCCCATAAGATGACAATTTGGCCCGTATAAATAAAACCAACAATAAGCATCAACAGCCATCACCCTAAGGACCTTGACGAGGCGTTGTCGCACGTTGTGACAGATTAATTAGAAAACTAAATGCCTACATTCATGGGAAGTTAGGTAGCGGTTGTTTGTTAGCATCGTAATAAAGTAGCTTTTTCCCCGGAATATCGCCCCCCTCTCTCGGCTCCGTTTTTTTCATACAGTGGCCGTAATACGCCGTCGTACAGACGAGCAGAATGTCTGCTACAAGCATGTAGGCTGCCGTTGTTGTTGTTGTTGTGAGACGTCGCGGGGCAAGAAGTCAGGGTCGAGGGGCGGGCCGATGACATCATCGTATTCGTTCTTGCCGTCTACATGAAAACGAACATGAAACGGAAGGGGGTCGTTTTTTTCTTTTTCACCCTGAGACGTATGAACGGCCGAAAACGCACAAGACTTGTGCATTTACGCACAAAAACGTTTCTGTGTGGACGGGGCCTAAAGCACAGTGATGTTTTGGATTGAGACGACCCCAGTTTATACATACTCCCACCTCATAATTCCTTCCGGTATAACCTAACCTGCCCATCAGAAGTTTTTCTCAGATCATTGTGTGTGTGTGTGTGTGTGTGTGTGTGTGCGCTTGTGAATACATGTCCTGGCAGAGCTTTGTGCAATGTGAAATATGCCTGGGGGCTGGGGCCACATCTTCTCCAGAGCTCCTGTAATTGCTCTTTTGGGGCCTTGTCTCTGGCTTTGAGCCCGTCTCCATCACTCTCACTCTGTCTTTCCCTCTCGCTCTTTGGCCTCCCCCTTCTTTTTTCTGCCCCGACTGCGACCCTCCTTCCCTCTCTTCTCTCCCTGCATGGCTCATTATGGCTGATCCCCACCTGCCCAATCTGGGAATTCTCTCCACACATACATACAGAGCCACTCAGCAGTTTTCAGAGCCGCCTGTCGCTTGGGTAGTATGTGTGCTATCTGCTATAAAACAGCTTAGCTTGGCCGAGAAATGGAAACAATAGCGCCGTCACATTTCCCCCCCTCCAACTGGTGCAAACAGACACTTTCTCATCTCTGCTCTGGCTGTTGAAGCACCATTTTTCATAAAACCCTGGCCCGCCAACCCCAGCTTTTGTATACACTAGCCTCAGCTTCGGGGTCCGAACCACAGGCCTGGTCTTTTCCATTTCCATCCAGCCCTCCTTCCAGCCTGTCATCCAGCAGCCCCACCATGCCTGTTCCCAGGCTAGGGGGCTTACTTTGAAGGATAATGGATATGGCCAGTTGCAGCTGCTCAGGCGCAGGGCACTATCATAGGAGTTATCTAAGGGCCTGAGTGGCCTGTGATGAATGGCTGGGAGCTGTGTGTCTCCACCGATCAATACGCCACTAGCACACAGATGAGCTAGATGCCCCCTCGCTCTCCGCTCCCTCCATCCACACATGCATCTCCCTCTCATAATCTCCCAGTATGTTTGTGAACTTTTCTCTCCAATTCATAGCCTGAATTGGACCATTGATCTTTTATCCTTGGCTTGTTTTAAATAAAGGGCCAGTAGCTCCGCTCCACCCAAGCGTGCTAGTTTTCTGACAGCACTTATAGCTACACTGGCGGCAAGGCGCGCAAACATTACTTTAGCGTGATCGAAGGCCTGTAATCGGAGAGGGAGAGCAGAGAAAAACGGGGGGAAAGAGAGTATGAAGCTGCTACTACCCCCACCCTGGTCCACCGTTGAGGTTTTCCATCACAAGGCTGATGCGAGCAGAGGTCTCATGTGGATACACACACTTGTAATGCACACACACATGCATACACCAAACAGTCTTTCTGTCAGGGCTCATTGAGCGCAACCTGTCCCTTAGCACCCAAACAGCCCCACCCTATCTGAATTGAAATAGGATGCTGTCAGTTAACCTCTCCTTTGTCTCATTGTTGTGCACGCATGTATGTGAGGTCTCTCCAGACCACCAAAGCGTGTACATTTGTATTTCTACTGCAGACAAACAGGTGTGCCATAGCTTCTGTATGTGTTGGTTTTTGATCAGTGTTTTTTTTCTCTCGCTCTGCCGGCGAGGGATTTGCGATGAAAAGAGCGGACTGAAAACCTCTCTCCTTGTCTCTCTCCGTCTCCTCTCCGGGGACTTTCAGTAGTTGGTATCTTCTTCTCTACCTCCTCCTCGTCTCTCGCCTCTCTTCCCACCTCCCTCCTCTCCCCTGCTAGCTCTGATCTTCCTTCTGATCTGCCGTTGTCCCTGTCACAAAGAGCAGATTTTCAGCCTTGTAATTGCATGTCTGCCGGCCACCACACCTGTTGCTGTCATTGCAGTGGTGTGGGAGACGGGGGATAGCAACACCCTCTGGCCTCCGTGGCTCTCACCCCCTCACCTCCTGCCTCTGCTGCAGGTGCAACCCACAGGGAGGTGGGGCTGTAATACGGCAAGAGTGTACATGTGTGGTATGTGGTGTGCTCTCGCAGTTGATTGTGTTTATCTGTAACCTTGAGCTTCACCTCTAGCAAATGTGTACGTGCAAATGGATGTGTATGTCTTCTCAAACCTGGCCAGTGCTGATGCTTAACTCTCTCTCTCTCTGTTTCTCTCTCCGTAATCCTCCCCTCCTCCTCCCCTCTCACCCCTTATCCAGAGTCGGGGCCCTTAATGAAGCTGGGGGTCAGCAGCAGTGTGCGGCTAATTGGCCAAGTTTGCCCGGGGCTTTGGCTGCCTGTGATTGAAGTGTCCAGTGAGGGGCCACTGTGCAGCCGCCGCTGCACCCTGCTCTGTTCCACTCCAACAGCCAAGACGCTCACTGCACCCCTGTCTGCCTCTCCCTAGTGAGTAGCACCCGAGGTCATCCTATTTTTCACTTACACTCCCAATACTTTGTCCAGTTCTCTCTACTTGTATAATTTTCACGCAGCGCAGAGTCCTCAGGCTCTGACTTTTCTCTGAATCACTTGTCCCGTATGTCATTCCTTGTTTCGTCTTATGAACATTTATCTTTTGTGCCTCATTTTTTTTTCTCCAAAACTTCTCTGTCACCTCTATCCTTGTCTCAATGTTTCTTCTTTATTGCTAGACTTTCATTCCCACACTTGATCTCGGCATTTTCTCACTTCCCTTGGCTTCTACCACCCTCACACTCTTTCTCCTCGCTTGCCACAGTTGGATGTGGGCAATTACTATGGTCCCCCATTGGCCAGCTGCCAGGAAAAAAAACAACTTCCAGGCTCTATTTCTCTCACGATGGGCCGAATAGTCCCAACCCTAGCCAAGCTGTATCACACTGTTCTGAGTTAACACGAAGAGTTGGACTCGATGGAGTGGGGGGTGCCTCTAATTAGTCGAGCCTCCACTTTCTCCTCATTAAGGCAGTTCTGGCTCCTATTGTTTGGCTGTCAGTTCAAGAGTAAAGGTAGCACGGCGCCGATGGTGAGCTCTAGGGAAAGGGGCTGAGCAGATAGGGTGTGCAGTGCAGAGGAGAGGGAGTGAGGCATGAGCTTGCAGCACCTGGGAGATACACTGGTAAGGGTCAGCCCCCAAGTGCCACACTACACCAATGAAAACAGTTGTTGTTACTGCGCTCATAGAAGTGGAACATTGCTGGCTAGTAAATGGTCAACACTGTGTGTTTGTGTGTCACGAAACAATAGTCCAATTATAAGTCAAGTCGCGGCCTACAGTTTAGGATAAGTTATAGTCTGTCAAAACTTTATTTGCACACCAGTAGGTTTCTATGCTTGTTTATTAAGGGTTGCAAGTAATTAAATTCACTCTGATGCTCATTAAATGAAGATCCCTAGCAATTAACTGCTGCTATAATGGTTTTTTTGTAGACAGCTGTAAAAGCTCTTTCTGTTCATACTTCACTCAGGAGTGGAAAACGACAATGTTTTACCGTGATTCACTCAGTCAATAGGATGTAAAGAAATGTGAGGAATATTAACATGTAATTCTACATGATATAGTGTGTGCTGGTCCTTCACTTCCTCCTAAAGGGTTTCTGTGGTGTACATTAAACCCCAAAGCTGCACAAAGCCTCAGAACTTGCTGTTTTTTTTTAGTGTACCACACACTCGTCCATCTGTGAAGGGCTTAGCTTGACAGACAACTCCCTTTCTCACTCATCTTCTCCATAATCAGCTGCTTGCTTAGGTCATAACTCCATTTTCCATCACATTTCCTCCAGCATGCCTGCCAGCCTGCCCGCTGGTATGAAAGATATACAAAATATGGCTCATTTGAAATGTAGGCTACCCCAGGTGGCTGTTGTAGCTGTGCTGAATTAATAGGAGATGGGTGGAGACGTAAGCTACATTTGTGACTCAAAAACATCCCATTAAAAATTCACAAGTCCTATTTTTAGAGTTTTGTTCAGTGTTTTCATCCCTTTGTTGTTCCTATGCTTCATATCAAACCCCAGGAAATGGTGTACATGTCATGGTAATGACATGTTTTTTACTATACATGAGGATTAAGAGCTGTCAGTCATTTCTCCCATGAGGCTTTGCCCTGGTATAACCCTGGAGCAAACAGGTACTTGGGGGATGAATGCATTTTGGATGCACAAGAGCAAACAAATACCTTGTTTTTGTTCTTCTTTTTTGCGGCTGTTTGCGCAGCACTGACCTTTTCATCAGCTGTGTTACATTGAGATACTTTGAACGTTAATCAATGCAGCCAGCTATACAGCTCCGCACTCCTATTATTGTTAGAGATGTGTTTCTTTGAACGATAGAGAAAAAAGGTAAACGGGACGATTTAATGGACAGTAATACATTTGACACCTAAACTTTCAAAGAGGAAGCCCAAACATTTTTTTTCCAAAAGGTTCCATGGCACTTTATGAAGTTGGTTTAGGTTAATCGAGTGAGGAGGAGAAAGCTGTCAAACATGAATGTATTTTCTATATTTTAAATTAGTCAGAATTCAACTATGCATCTCTAGAGATTAGAATGAATTCATTTTTCACACTAAATCAAAGTGATCATCGTTACTTTAATGTCTTTGATCTTTGGAAACTGAAATAGTCACAATGGTTTGTTAAATGACAATGTGTCATGTAATCCAACGCTCATATGATAATGTCATTGTGGGAAATAATGCACATGTTAAAAAAACATCATGGTCATGCCATGTTTATTTAAACCACAGAGTCATTTCTGTTTTCTCGAAGGAGGATGCATTTCTAATTCAATTTCAAGCAAGGTATTGTAGTTCTGGCATTAAAGCAGCCTACTTTTAAACTGCTAGCCCCTTCCTGCCAGACTTAAATCACTACAGGCCCACACTGACACGAGACCCTCTTCACGTGCCTATGTTTGGTTTTGCACATCGAACATGGCAAATGCCATGCCCTTGTGGAACCAAAATAATATAAAACACCTTGTTCCTGACTCATCAGCCCCCCTTTTCTCTGAGCTCCCCCAACACCAACGTGGAACTGCAGCCCTCCAGTTTTCCATCGCCCCCTGTGAATATCCAAGCTGTCGAGGCTGACTGGGCTGAACGTTTTCTTGCCAGGGCACAGTTGGAACAGATCCGGCCTCCGGGCCACATATACTGCTCCACTCCAGCCCCTGCAAACAAAGCCTGCCCTGCGCAACTGTCATCTAAATGCTAAATGCTTTGTATCATTACAGTAGATTCCCTTTGTACATACTTAATCATTTTTTGGAGATGGCTTGTCCTTTTGGAACATGATAGCTTTAAATGTTTTGCAGCTTGCTGAGCATGAACTGCTCTTTGTGCAGATTTTATGATTTGTTGAATTTGCTCTGATTTATCAATAGAGAGAGTCTTTTGGTAATCAAAAAGGTGATTGCAGAAATCCTTATAGATTATGCAGGTTCTTTTTGAATGGTTCCCCTATTTGATGATTACGGCCTTTTCTTCACTCCAAGGCATACTTATTTAGAGCAAGAACATGTTTTAGTGGTTATCTTTCACATGATGGTATGAGACCTATCTGCCAAGTTAAGCACCTACCTGCACCCTTGATTGGCTGAGAAATGTGGCTGTTAGGCTTAACAGGAACATAAGCTAAACAGCAAGGCCCAGTTTAAGGGGAGGCCCGTTGAGAGACAGACTCCAGATGAGCCACTCAAACAGTTTCATATCAAATCCACAGACATACAAATCTCTACAATGATCTGCCAAGTTCCTGCAGAATTCACTGGAGCAGGGATAGCAGAATTTCACACCCCCGCCTGAGCCCCGCTCCCCTCATCTCAGCCATCACTGGACGACGCTTGGCAGCAGAGGGTGATGGGAAACATCTGCGAAAGTCAGAGTGTGTGTGTGTGTGTGTGTGTGTGTGTGTGTGTGTGTGTGTGTGTGTGTGTGTGTGTGTGTGTGTGTGTGTGTGTGTGTGTGTGTGTGTGTGTGTGTGTGTGTGTGTGTGTGTGTGTGTGTGTGTGGATGGTTGAATAGACTTAACAGATAACAAATTGTGTTTTTATATTTTTTATAGGCATCTTTTAGATGGCAGCAGATATGCTGACATGTCAATTATTCCTACATAGATCTCACAGTGGGATGAATGAAATATGAATATAGGTATAACATGCAAACTGGTTTAGTGGTTAAAGGCTCCAAAGCTGATGTTTTAAGGATCGATTCTGTGGATAAATGAGCAGGAGCAAGTGGGAAACGAAGAGATGATAATGCACTTCCTTTGTAGCTAAATTGCTTCCTGTGACTGGCAATGAGGAAGTAAACGCAGGTCCCTATGGCTTCGTTTTGCTATTTTACTCATTTTTAATTTATAAAAACAATGTTGTGCTTGCATGCTGACTATTTTATTGTCGAGGAAAAAAAACTGAGACACAAATTCAGCAGGTGCAGGAGGTGTGACTGCTCAGTCACTGAAGTCTCTTTTATTTGGGTGTGCTGAGCAATATAAATAATGAAATGGAGCCAGTAATTGGTGGTTCTTGGTAATTAGGACCAAGCTGTCAGCTAACAAAGTCGCAGTCTGATGACGGTGCACCAAGGGCAGTAATTACTATTATCTGTGGGGTGTGTTGATACAACAACAATCCCATTCTTAACTAGGATAGGGAGGCTTATATTTGCTCTCCCATTTTTAAGATGTTCATCCACAATAATGCAGCTGAAATAAATCTTTAAGTATTTGTGTTAATGTCTATCAAGAAGCTAATACCAAACTATTACTGTTGATGTAGAGGGAGAGCCACTGGTCTTGAATTTTCTGCTTGGTGACCATAAGAGCTTAACCATATTTTTTGTTAGTTAAACAGTTAGACTTTTTCTCTGCAAGCGGTGTGACGCCCAACCATAAACAGCATTATCAACTATCTCAGCAGGTTTTCTAATACCCCTGTAATCCTGTCATTTCATTCATGGATACCGCCTGGGTTATTCTGGGCTTGGAGCATATCTGCCCGCCTGTCTCTGCTCCTCTGTGTGAGAGATTGGATTCCCCAACTCCCCTCATGCTCCGTCTTGCCACACAAACCCCCCCACACACACACACACACTAGCAACAGCACACACGTTCATGCCCGAGTGTTCACTCATCTCTTGTCAGATCCCCCATAGTGTAAATGGGCTGGTCAGACCTGATGATATATAGGGTAGAGGACAATGGCACCATATACTGTGTAGGGGATGATTCCTAGTTGCGTATAATAACTTGCCCTCGCTGAAGTGAAATTCGGCTCATCTGGCTCAAGACTTACAAGCACAGCATTTGCTCCGTGAGATGAAGAAAGTGAATGGCCTCAAAAGCGGAGTACCCAAGATTTCTTCCTGAAGTTCATGCAGCATAATGAACCTGCTGGAGACTCACATGGCTTTATGCGAGAAGGTGTGATTATTGGCCGATTGGAAGGCGGCAGCTTGGGCCGCGAGGGTGATAATAGGGTAGACAAGTTGCTGTTTTCACCTATACTCTGGCACACAAAACACAAATTGCATCGGCTCTGAATTAAACATGTGGCACCTGGTGGCTTGTGGCGTGATGGACATTTAAACATATTGCAAAGCAGAGAAAATTGCTCTTTCAGTAGGTTATTTATAGTGAAGACATCACATTTGTTTGATTATAATAAAACATCCATTAGACTCTGATTGAACGGCATGAGGAGGTTTGGCCGGCAGAGTGCAGCTCAATGTAATAACAGTTGTGCGTCTGCCCTAAATGAGCCAAGGAACAGAGCATGTTCCTGCCGATATTAGTTTCCTTTGCACGGGTGCTCAGATCTGGTGATATGCTTTGTGAGGAGTAATAAAGAAATATATCTGTTTTTATTGTGCCTTGGCGACAGAGTTATGTTTAGAGCTAGTATAAAGAGCTGGAACATGGCGTAAAATGATATTATGGCCCATTAGGTGGGGGCCCAAGCTAAGCGTCGCTAGCAGTAACCGAGGACTGGGGGTAATGGGGCCGCGGCGTATTGTCTGTGATCTGCTCTTTCACTTCTCACTGATTGAATCGTCTACATCACTGGCACTCCATCTCCTGGGGAACCGGAGTAGACGAGGTGATTTTGGCTGAAGACATCATTCAGTCAAACCTGGGAGATAAGAGAATGGGGTGGGGGAATTGGAAGGCGTGCGTTCTGTAAAATGTAAAGGAAAGGCGGCGTTGAGGAATTATTGCTGGATTGCCGTGCAGACCGAACTCATCCCAAGGTGTATAGACGTTTCGTTTTGGAATGGAAATAATCTTGTTCTTTATTGCTGTGCATAGGGTCTCTTGCAACAACACAACAATAAACATGTTTTATTTTAGTTGCCGTTCTGACTGTGAAGAGTGGGACAATATATCTGTTTTTCAGCTCTCCTCACATGGTTTAGCCTGCTTATGCTGCAGCACAGCCTTCACCAATGCTCTCAAGTCTGATGACCTTGTATCTCTATCTCTCCGGTCTGGATCTCGACAGAGCTGGCCTTCTGCTGCTGGGGCTTTTCCCAGTGGATATCAATGGAAGGGGTTAGGATCATATTAAGATGCTGTTCAGTCTGGAAGAACCTTTAACTTTCCCTTCCCTTTAGTCCCACTCGGCATACTGTAAAACTCTGAGGGGTTCCCAATAGCTGTAGAGCGATAAATTAGCATAGCTATTCTTGAGGATTGTCTACACCCGGAACCCACCTGTAAACTCAGCTTCACCTCTAGTGCTTGTCAAACCCACACCCTTTCAATGCTGAATAGGCGAGACATTGTGTTGAGGGGCATAGTTTATTTGCTCTCCTGCGCAGACAGCGTGGGGGCTTGGGAAGTAATCTGAACCAAGCAGGCAAAGAATTCCAGGCATCCTGAATGGAACCAGATGTGCGTTTTTTGTTCACTCACTTGCACACACAGCGGCATACATGAATGTGCTTCTAGCTGCACACTCGCACATATGCATACAATAACAAAAGATCCTGCAGGGCAGTCTGGCTTTCTTAACAAAAGTAGATGATATGATAAGACACAGGATCGGTCAGAAATGGCCACTGCAGGCTTATTTATGTTAGTGTGGCCCTCCCTCTCCCACATAGATTACCATTCAGATCGTACTGCTTCTCCATATTTGTACATGTCGGCCTGTATTGAGCCACAGACACACGCACGAGCACTATGTAGACAGTTTCCCACATCTTAACTGCACATTTTTCTTGAATACTTGCATGTTTTTTTAGTTTTAGGGTTTTTATTTTTTATTTTGTGATAATCATATTTAGATTCAGGCTGCATGGTGGTGTAGTGGGTAGCACTGTCGCCTCACAGCGTGAGGGTACCCCGGTTTCGATTCCCAGTTCGGATTCCTTCTGTGTGGAGTTTGCATGTTCTCCCCGTGTAAGCGTTGGTTCTCTTCCTCCCACAGTCCAAAGACATGCAGGACTGTGGATTAATTGATGACTCTAAATTGCTGGAAGATGATGGATGGATGGATATTTAAAGTCTGTGAAAGTGATAATTAGAAGTTGGTGCAAAGTCCAGTGGCTTATTTTTTCAGGAAATCTCAATGGGGAAAAACTATTTGTAGCAGAAAAAAGCAAAGTTTGTTCAAACACTATCAATAATAGGTATGTCCTATTCAAGTGTCCCAGTAAGCCATGTCACTAAGCAACCATGCACAGCACAAGATTCAAGAACACTTCAATTAAATGTAATTATTAAAGGTATGTATTATACTCTAAAATTTCAATATGTCTGTTTGCCATTTGAGTTCTCTGTAAGAATCAACGTGTCAAATCACCAGCTGCTCTGTGGCATTACACCCACATTGCATAAGTTTTGACACCAAGGCCGTGGCGAAGGCACTTAGATGCGTCCAGCAACACACAAAGACTTTTCAATTCTATTTCACTTGTTTCGCCTTTTCCTTGGCTCCGCTATAGCATCAAAGGAAGTGTTCATTGGCTGGGGATATTGCTGGCAGGAATGTGTGACTAAGTGTGTTCGTGCTTGTTGCCTGAACATGAAGGCCCATATCAGCCATCACCACAGGAAATGACCAGCTGTTTTCTTTGAAGTCCCAGTAGAGCTTTTCATTATTCCTACTATCTCCAGAGACACAAGGCAACAGACCTGCCCCCCTCTTATATAGCTGATGCTCTGCGCTCACCCTCCGCTCCTCCCCACTCAGAGTCTTGCCACCAAATGCTTGTTAGAATACAGAACAAGCGTCTATTAGCATAGAGTATGGAAGTGCTGGCCGCCACAGGGCACAAGTCCCACCACTACCCCCTCACTTTTACACACCACACTTGCCTGAAAAGGCTGAGAGGGCACGTGTAATTGCATTTTCTTCTCCCTGTGCCCGAACTCAAACGCAACATACAGGAAATTCGAAGATTCATCCCATCCCTCCACTCTCTCGTTCTCAGTGAGTCCCCCTTGCCTCACTGCTCACCTCCACTTCCTCTCCTTATGCTCCTAGCATGTCAAAATGTGTGGCGTGCGGAGATGAAATTAATTGGATCACAGTGTAGAAGTGTTCAGCCCCCCATAGCGTAACGCTGTGTGAGGCAGGATTGGCACATGCTCACCAGAACTTGCTGCAAGACCAAGAGTTGCTCAGCTGCCAGTTTGTGCCAATCTGGAGCTTCCTACACACATGGGAAGAACAGACACACACACACACACACACACACACACACACACACACACACACACACACACAAACAGCAACGTTCTCTTCTCCAGTGGTTCATGCAATATATATGTTCATCTTTCAGAGCAGAGAGGCAGATGTGTTGTTTATCTGCCAGTAGGGCACATGCCAAAGCAGCATGCCTGGGTTGGGTGTGGTTGAAATCTGGGTTAGGAAATCCCTTGTTGAGGTTATTACATGCAGTAATGCTAATGAAGCTTTTGCTCCAGTAATGGCATTACCAAATGGAAAGGCTTCATCCCACTCCTCCATTCTTATTCTCCTCGACCTATCTGCTGCATTTGACACAGTCAACCACCTAATCCTCCTCTCCAGCCTGGCTGAACTTGGCATCACATTTTCATTTACATTTAGGGCATTTAGCTTTTGTCCAAAGCGACTTCCAATAAGTGTATTTGTCGAAAGAAAGAAACCACAACATATCATTGTTGAAGTGAAACAAGTGTTAGTTCCTCATCTGAGTGCTATGATCAAAGTGCTATTGGTAACACACTTCACAATGACAAAATCCTGATTGCTAAATATATTACTAGCACCCGGACAATCTGGATCATGTCATATCATGTATTAGTGCTGACTTTCAGGAGATACAAAAGCAGAGATTCTGGACAACAATTAGAAATTATTTTAATTGCTAAGCATGAATTACTCCGTCCTAAAGCCAGTAAATGTCTATCTACCCTCATTTTCGACTTCCTGCTGTCAGTACCTGATAAAGAAGTTTCCTGATTGAGGTGAGCACATATCTCATGGAGGAATAAATAAACAAGACAAACAAATCTAGCATTCAATCCTGGGTTCACACTTCAGTTAGAATTCAAAAGGCATTGAGAGCCTCTGTCCAGCTCTTCCATTGTGTGTGCGGAGCCTGTCTTGTGTTATAAATGCTTTCTCTGTTCAAAGGTTGCTATTTGTTCCCCCCTTGCTCTCTGATCAGTGCTGTGTGGCTGTGGCTTTTTGACTTCTCTGTTTGGCCTTCTCCCTCCGTCCTGCTGGCTGGCTTTGTCTGATTTATGACAGTCTGGAGCTAATGGTACAGAACCAGGATTTGTGTCTGCGGTGTTGTGACTGGACTGGTGCCGGCTCATTGGCCTCCTCACTTCTCTCTCTGTCTCTCTCGCTCTCTCTCACTTGCTCCCTGTGGATGAGGTGAGCAACAGAGTGAGATGGCCGGTGAGCGACTCGGCTGTTGATCAGCACCCCCGCGATCCGACTCATTCGTCTTCACCCCCTCCCTTCTTTTCTTTCCGCCAGAGGAACCAGGCTGCGGGCTGGCGGGGGAGCCAACTGACCTTCAGACAAGGCCACAAACCTTGCCTCACCTTTCATCCCTTTTCATCCCCCGTACTCGCTCGGCCTTTCCTCGCGCACACACACACACTCACACATAAATATTTTTCTCCTCGCTCTCTGTCCCTCTGTGTCTGCACCGAAGACCCGGGCCAGGCTGGGAGGCAGGCAGGGGGCCTTGTATGTGGAACTGTGTTAATTAGCACAGGAATCTGGAGACGAAAGCCATGTTATCTACCGCCACAACCCCCCCTCTCCTCCAAACCCGCGCATCTCTCTCCTGCTCCCTCTCTCCGTGTCTCTGGAGGTTGCTTCCATCATGCCGCTTGCGTCGCCAGGTTTGTGAAGGATGTCGCTGCCAGCTGTCTTTTTCATGGACGGCTGCCAACCTCTCCCCATATCTTCCGTCCGTTGTCATTTCCTCATTTATTCCCTTCTCTCTCTCTTTCTCTCTCTCTCTCTTTTCCCACCTCCCGCCGTTCATCTGTTAATGAACTCTGTGTCTGGAGCCCATGTCTGTTTTCCAGCCTTGGGAGTGTATGTTTCGTTTTAGGTGAGGACAGGGAGCCCTCATTGGCACATTGGCACAGTGGTACCAAGGTCGGGCAGGGCGGGTAGCGCCCAGGTCGGCAGACAGTCTGTGGCTGCCACAGCGTGCCAGCTCTGCAGTATGTGTAGAGTGTTACGTGCAAAACAGACACTCAACTTCCCTCTCGGCCTGGCAGCGTTTGCCTTCTTCAGCGGCCCAATAAAGGTCAGAAGAGCATGGGCAGACAAAGAGAGCTCTATATCCCATCTGAACAATGCAAATCTTAATCGATTGGCAGATTCTGCACCACCTCCTTCTCTTTCCATTCGGCCAGCAGAATATTTTCTGCAGGGAAGCAGTCCCGCCATGGCACCCTCGTCCCTGATTGAGTTCTTTGCTCGGTGGGTGAACTGTTGAAAAGACAGAAGATTAATGTACACGTTTCTGAGTCATTTAATGTAGACCGTTGGGAGAATTGCTGATGAAGCCCACACATGCTGCATGCCCCATTTTTCTGTGTGTCTAGCAACTTAGAATTTGTCTATCTGTGTGGTTTCTTGTCCATCTGTGTGTGAATCCATTTGTGGGTCTCTGTGTTTTAGAAGCTCAGAAGCCCTGCCTCCCCTGGTGTGCGAGTGCTGTTAAGCTCTCTTGCACTTTATTTGACCCTGGCCTCCTATGAGGTGTCATAGTAAGCCAAGTGTAAAACAGATGCATGCCAAATAAAGACATGAAATCCATCCTACACACACACAGTGAGTCAGTCCTTCCTTTTGTTCACGTAGTATAAGTTTTGCTCCAGGGAATTCTGGCTTCATAAATTAAGCTCACTTGGCCTTTGATTTTATCAATTAATCTGCACTGGCAGTGCTTGATGAAGGACACGCAGGGCAAGGCTAATTGTGCCTTTAAACCAGTTGCATACAAAGAATTTCCATGTCCTTCATCACTGTTACAAATCTGAGAAGGGTTTTCCTCCTCCCTAAAATGTTCATCTTTGTTGTTTTGTGTTGTTTTTTCTGTTATGTGCCTCCGAGTGTCCTTCAAACCCCAAGACATCTCCCAATGGTATTCCATCCATAGTTATATATGCTTTTAAAAGTTGGCTTTTTGAAATATCCTCATTGACGAACTGCTTTGATACCCTTGCTAAAGTGAGCTGCTTCCACCATTGAGGGAATTAAGGCCGCTTTTGTACACTGAAGCTCCTTGGTGCCATGCAGAGCTCTGATAGTGCCTTCTCACAGAGAAATAGAGGCATGCGGACAGAGAGGTGGGAGGCAGCATCTCTCTGTTCTTCTGCCTCTCTCAGAACCATCTGTCTGGTGCTGGCCCGACATCCTGCTTAGTATTAGCACTTACAAATATATACATTTCTCACATCTAGCTTTTGAGAGAAATCCTACCCCTTGCTGAGTTATGCTCGCCAGAAAATGTGAAGCCAGAGCAGATTGGGAGCCGGAGCGATGCCTGCCATTGCTTCATTGACGCGAGTTGTGGAAGAGAGACACCATTATCCATCCACATGATTGGATGGATAATGGAAGGAGGGCTTTGGATTGGCTGTGTGATCGGGGTTTGAAACATATCCCAGACTGGCTAATGTAATATGTTTGTTTCCAGCAGCTTGATATCACAGCAAGCAACATTAACTCTGCCTGGTATATGTGGCTATCTATCATTCCCATTCTATTTCCCTACATGCATTAGCAACAGGTTTTACACGGCTACATTGTAAAAACCTTATATGATGAAATGCCTTTGATATACTGAACATTTAAAAGCACATATTTAATTTTTGTTGGCCAAATAATGTCTGCTGTTAAAGATGGCTTTATTAGTCACAGATAGAGGTTTAGGAAGCTTTGGGCTACGACCAAAGGGATATTCACAGATGCTAATAAGCTACATGTAGCGTAGCACTCCTCCTGTCAGTTGTCAGTGTAAGGTAAGCTTGTAAGTCGTACAGCAGGATGATTGGTGTTAAGTCTGTCTGCTTTTTTTTCTTTTTGGAGATATCTAGGGGTGAGCAGCTTTTATCCGAGGCTTCCATTTCTCTTTAGAAGCTGGTGACTGACTCTACCACCCCTCCTCCTCGGTTCCTCGCTGCTGTGAAATGGAATTGCTTTCTCGTTTGTTAAAGATTTTCTTGTTGCTGCCTCATACTACTCCAGGAGTGAGATCACTTGAAATGGCTGAAAGTTCTTAAAAAAACCGCTGGGGAATTATGGTATGGCAGCATGCTTTTGTGGGGGCGCATTGGTGAGCCAACATAAATAAAGGAAAATGTTATTTTCTTTTTTTCAGTTTTACCGAATCAAATCTGTTTGGGGGGGGACCTTTTTTTTTTGACAACACAGAAATTAATTCTGGCAAGTTGTCGCTTTACATTAAAGCATGAAGTGGCCTGCTGGTGTAAGGCAAAGCAATCCCTCTTCTGGTTGCCATGGAAGCATCTGCGTTGTAGCATTGGGTACCAGCCGTGTTGGTTCTGCCAAAACCACAGCCCACCTATGTCCTATAGGCTTTTCCGGGGGTGAGTGGTTTCCTTTTCAGACCCTCCAGTCTTCTCTGTGAGAACGTTTTGCCCATTTTGGAATTGTACTGGCATTTATAAAACACTGTTCCTATGTGTGGCTTACCCCAATCCTTTCATGTGATCTCTCCCTCACACTTTAAGAATCCAACAGCAGAGGATAATCTGCATGTGCTCCGAATAATCTCACTCTTCTTAAATCATGCTTCTCTAAACACTTGTTTGCAGTGAATAAGCCTTATGAACTTTTCTCGCCCGACCCCCTCCCTAATGCCATCCTTTTCTCCTCCACTTGCTCCTTCCTCTTTCAGTCAAACTCTCATCATCAGTTCCATCTGTCCCCCAAACGACACAACTGCTCCACGCATCTCACACCCATGCCGCAGCACCCACAGTGTTGGCGTTACCAGTGCAGCATTGCTCGGGGTGTATGCAGCGCCAATCTTAATCACATTGGGTGAGCACACCTGTGAAAACAGATGTCCACCGGGGCTGGCATGCTGTTCCTCTTTAGGGTGGAGCGTCTGCATATGGCTTTATCTCATGCCTGGCCCTAACACCCAGACAGGAAGGGCACTCGGCGGCATTCACGGGGGGCAGGAAGCACCGGTCCCCAGGCTTTACCCCCAGCTCTGTTTATTTTAATATTAGCCCTGCTTACAGATGATAATAAGAAAGAAGGATCAAAGACACAGAGCTCCTCTTACTCCCATTGGAGCAGATCTATTTATATATTATGAAGTACGAGATCAATTCTCAAGGAACTTGAAGTTGCTATCGTCCTGAATCATTTCCTTAGACCTTTTTAGGAGAGAATTTGATAAACACCAGGTTGTGACTTCAAATGAACCTCTCAGATCACAAATGAATCTCGGTCACAAGAATGGGCTTACACTGCCATTTGCCTTATAGAAAGGCATTAGTGCAAGCATGTTAATTCCTCTATACGATTAACTTCTTTATTATGGCATTAGCCAATACAGTGTTGTGTTTTGTATAATTAGGTCTGATAGAAGCCATCTTCTGAAGCCAGCGCCACATGGCTGTGCTCATGTCTAGAGGCGTTTGGGATAATGTACGCCGTTAAATCAGTTCGCCAGATAACTATTGATGTTAATGAGTTAACTAGACAGAATGATCTGTATAGTGAATTTTAAAAAGGGAATGAACGCATCACTAGCCTTAGCAGGAAAGCAGTGTGTGATTTCTACCCAGCCGTGCTTTCTTATTCGCCGGTCTACCACCTCTTTCATTTCACACTGCCAAATTCTCCTGGCTGTGCCAATTTTATAAGGGTACCTAAGTGCCCTACCTATGGAGACAGAGAGGTGATCAAAACACAGACAGTCTTGCCCACCCATGCATCAGGTTCAGGTTCAGGTTCAGGTTCAGGTTACTTTATTCGTACCCGTAGGTAAACTTGTGTTGCAGTTTAAAAGTGGGCATATATTCAGACTTACACATTTAAGGGTCAGTTCAACCAAATTACAAAAAAGTAATTTCTTGCTTAGATTTTCTAGCTTTCTAGTCATGCAGACGGTTATTATTTGTGTGTCTGGGTGTTTCTGAGATTTCTGTTTCCATCCAAGCACAGTGGAGGTGAAGGGCATTTTGTGTGTGGAGCTCACAGCAATGAAAATTACATTTAAAAAAAAAAAATCAACAGCAGTGTCTCATTCCAGAAACACTGTCCATTACGCTGGATAATAAACAAACCTGATGGTGAACATTTTCCATTGGAACTACTCTCAACCAAAGAAGTAGTCCCTGTAGAACCATTGGAGGGGGATTTATATCTCTATGAGTGGCCGTTGCGGGGTGATTTCAGTTTGTACCTGCGCCAGTGATTTTAATCTGGTCTGGAGCGCATATGTCTGTGATTTTTCACCTCTGGCCCAGCAATAATTACAGCTCCAATTATCTACTGCTTTTTGGCAAACTCGCTGGTCCTGTCTGGAGGAACAGCGTTTTAAAACAGTATCTCAGAATATCCGTTCATAGAGCTGTGTTCACTGACACAACTAAAGAAGTAGAAAAGGATTTCCTTTCAACTCATACATGGAGTGAGCATGTGTTTAACACTATTGCATATGTCACTCCCCTTCTTACCGTAAAAACATACTGGTTGACATTTGTAATGAGACATTTAGCAGCTGTCTGTGTTAATGGCTAAATTATTACTAAATAATTGGTTACAAATTATAATTCATAAAATAATTAATCTGTGATGAAGGTGACATGAATTTCCTGCAACTTATTGTCTTTTGCAAACCAGCTCCTGAAGTATTTTACTACTCACCACTCCGTCTAATATACATACTAATATATGAATACACCAATAATTAGATTCCTTTTACCCCCATTCTATTAGAAATCAGAGATGAAACTAAATCCATGTGCATGGTGTGGTACCATGGTACTATGTGAGAAGATTTTTTAATGGTTTGTGTGAGCCGACCCTTTAATAATTTTGCATTAAAACACGTGGCAGACCCAGACCCATCCATCCCTATTCCAGCCTCCGTCCACCGCTCCATCCCCTCGTCCATTCGGCATCGATCCAGGCTCTTATCTCCACTCTGATCCCCGTGTTATTCCGGGAGTATAGGGATTGCTTAATGATCTATTGACCCGATCTACCGATCTGTACAGTCGACCACAAAGGACCATCTACTAAAGAGAAGCCTGTGGGGCACGCCCTCCTCTCGTGTGTACTTCCACTCAGCTCGCACCGTCCCACCTCCCTGGCAACCAGCCTCCGTACTCTCCGGTGTGTCTGTGTGTAACCCCAGGGAGATTAGGTCTTAATGTGCTTTAAGCATCTGGCTGCAAAGTGGTCCATGTATTTTCACTATCTAACGGCGCTGTGGCTAAGATGACTGCTGATGGCGGGGCTATATCCTCTCACTGTGTTTTCATTTAACGTAATGTCTGTGTGCATATGAGTTGCAGACAATGATTTGTTTAGCTACCCATGTCTGTTGTGTTTGAAGCGAGATTGCCACATTTGGACTGTGACGTTTATGTTCTCTGCAGCAGGCTCAATCCACATTTGAATCAAAAACAAGGCACCAGAATGACTTCAACCTAAAATGGAGATGTGTGATATTAGCTTGTGACCATAATCATAAACAGAGCATGTCAAGGAGTAGCTTATTTACAGATAGCTTGTCTATACAGGTTTACATATCATATACATATAGTACATTAATCATTTTTGCTTACCTTTTCATCTTCTACCACCAGCTGGTAAAATATTCTCCCTTTAACAACTTTTTATTATTATTTTATTATTAATTCACAGTGGATTTTTTTGTTTTCATATTATTAACAAATCTGCACTGTTTTAGTCATGCTGATAGTAAGCAAAAGTTGCTTGATCTCTAGAAGAAATTTGGCTAATTCTCAAGTATATGTAATATTGCTCAATCACTTCTTAATCTTTGTTCACCAGCTTTGTTGCTATAGATATACACACAACACATTGTGATGTGGTACAAAATGAACCACGACCAACCAAGTTGTCCAATCAAGTGCAATCTAACTGTTTGGTATCAACACTCCTACTGTTCTGCTAATTTGTCTGCTTGAATTATAATTTGGGTTGGTGATATGGAGAAAATCAGATCTCATAACCTTTTTTAAGCAAACACCTCAGTATCGATATTGCGATGATATTGTAAGGTTGCCCATCGGTGCTTTCAGAAAATATAGAATGAGAGTTTTGATAAATAATCATCAATAATGTGTATATATAATGACTAATTAACAGTTTGAACAGTCTCGTGAGTTTATTTTGATTCAGCCTTTAGAACCAGGAAAAGACAACACTGATTCTATACTATGATTTTCAAAATCTAAGATGTCTAATCTCATATCACAATATCAATATAATATCAATATATTGCCCCTCATTATTAATATGCACAATTTATTAAGTTGTGCGCTAATTCTTGAGCACACGCTGTCACAAATTGTACCGCTATAGCCTGCCTCTGTTCTGACAATTTAAACTGCTCTTTCTTGATGATCCAACTGATAACAGAAGGTAATAAGGTAATATCTGGAAAGTAGAGTACCAGATGTGTTGAGGGATAAGATAGCTCATGAATTATATTTTTGTTGTGCGGTTCACTTCTTTTCTATCTTGTTCTGTAATTAACTCTGTGACAGTGATTTGGTGGCAGGGGTTTATCTCCTCATGTTTATTAATATGACCATAAGTTGTTACTCATCACAGCCATTAACAGTAAAGTGAAGGTATTCACACCTTGGCATGGGGCTGAAATTAAACTTAATTTTGCTGTACTTTTACAAGTATGCCAACACCCTACAATTAACTGTATCAACTATAACCACAGTATATTTTATACATTCGAGGAACATGTCCTGTGCAGACACACCCGATGCAGATCGCCGACAGGGTCATCTGTGAGCTTGACCAGTCGCACAGATACCATGATGTGATTGCAAATGGTGACACACACACACACACACACACACACACACACACACACACTACTGCATGTGGCGTTATGAAATTAATGTGGCTGCGATCGATATCGGACAACTTTCAAGCAGCTCAATTTTACACTTGCTGCAGGGAACAGATGGTACTCACTGATAATGTTGCAGGAGGTGGATCCGTGGCAGAGAAGATACAGAGAGGGGCGACCAGATCCTCGGGAGCACAGGGGGAAGGAGAAAAGAGGTTAAGGAGCTGTGTAATACGTATTCACAAAACCTGCATGGATGAATAATTCCCTAATCAGATTTATGTAATGAATAGTTAATTGCACCTCAGCTCCAACTGCCTACATACACAACACATGACCCCCACCAAGCCCTAGATTCATTTATACACAAACAGCTGCAGCACAGTTGCCTTGTACAATGATCTCTGTACTCTTGCGCGGTTGTCATTAACATCAATGCTTTATGTTGCTGCAGGCCAAACATTTGTGTTCACACTGTGATTTAAAGGAAAAACATTCCAGTTGCATTCAAATATTAAAAAACACCCACAGGCACACTAATGTCTCAGCCGCTGAGTGTGTTACGTTGTATTTCTGCTTTCCAAGGCTGAGAGGGTACCTGTTGAAGAATATTCAGGGTGCAGAAACCTGTCTGGTCTATAATTGATAGGACTTGGCATTGCATTGATAGGCTCAGACTGGGGATCTATGTGAAAATAGGCCTCTATCTGCACCTCGTAAATCTCTCAGTCATGTCAGGTTGAATCTCCTCAAACTACATGTCCTGGGGGATCGGGCGAATGAGGCAAGCGCGTTGAAAAGCATGTTATTGGAGTCCATTCCTGCTGTGGGATTCCTTTTGGGCCCCTGTGATTATAGTGTCTCCGCAGGGCCTTGTTTGTGTGCATGCCTCTCACAGAGTGTGCGCGTGTGTCTCTTGTGTCAGACTACGTGCTCCTTCAAGCTTTGCTGAGTGTATGTATGTGCTGTTACTCGTATGGCTCGCTTGCAGCTGAAAGCGAGACTGAGTGAGAGATCAGAATTTTAAAAACAAGTCTGGGCACATCTGGTTGTTATTGGCAGCAGAAAAAAAGGGTCCCTTGTGTTGTGGGAATTGGCAGCAAAAGCCTGACCCAACCCAGTATAACCCAGCCCAGTACAGTGCAGAACCAGCCAACACTGGGGGAAAAAATACCAACAGCAGGACTGCTCCCCTTCACCCCTCCTACTTATCCTGACTCATGGCCAATTCTCATAATCCCACAGCAAAGCCCTGGGCAATGTTTTTTCCTATATAAACACTGTTCAGACTTCTCCCATTCCTTCCATTTCAATATAAGAAAGTAAAGGCTGCCATGAGCCAGGTAGACCCAGAGCTCTATTAGGTTTGGCCGCAACTCTTGTGTCTGGGATAATGATGCCCCGGGGGTGAGTGTGTGCCTCAATGTCTGTTTGCTCATCTTGCCACCTTAGTGGAAGTAGGAGGAGGGAAAATTGCTATGGGCAGGCGGTATATTGAAAGGCATTTCATGGCGGGTGCTAAAATGGGTTATTCTTCCATCTGTTTGAGTTTCAAGTTAAAGGTGGTGGTGGTGGTGGTGGTGGTGGTGGAGGGGGGGACTCAATGCAGTTTGTATGTGAAGGATGGAACACAGCAGATTGAGCACGACAGAAAAGACCCTCCCTCCCTCTTTCAGCCAAGCGTAACTGAGAACAGTGGCAATTAAAAAGTGATGCCAGCGTTTACAGCCTCGAGCCATTGTTTGCCCTGCTTACTCCTATCGCGCTCATTATTTGGACCGGCGTTTTACCTGCGCCCCGTCAATGTGGTGCTGGTTTTGGAGATAGCCTGGCCGCCTTCTCCCTGGTGGCTCCGGCTGAAAACGAGCCCTGTCACCTCAGTGAATCCAGCTCTAATTCAAATGGAGCGTGTGCGTTTAGCCTTCTGAACCTCCAGCTCTCTGCTTGGACACAGAGGCAGTTAAAGTGCAGCTCCAGCTACACAGAGAATATCATGGCTTCTGTTATTGCGCCTTTAGTGACTGTTGCTCATCCTTATTAAACAGGCTGACTGGTGACTGGGCTACAAGCCTCAGTGTGGGTGTCCTCCATGTATGTGACACAGCTCCGTTTCGGGCATGTGTATGCGTGTGTGGAGGCAGGCAGGATGCCTGAGGCGGAGCACTGAAGCCAGAGCACTACTGGTGTCTACTGGTGTTTCCACACATGCCACAGATCCAGTGACCCTCACCAGCATAATGACTGTGAGGTTAATTCCCCAAGAGTGGCCCGGCGCTCAGAGAGAAGGGATGAGAAGAAGCGTGGCCAGGAGGGCAATACAGCAGGCCATGACTATACAATGTGCTGCAGCTCTTATTTTTCCATGTAACACAGTGATCTGTCTCTACCCCGTCCTTTCTGATGGGATTTTGCAAGCTGCCAATAATCCACTGGCATTGTGAGAAGCATCTCTCTCCCTCCCTCTTGCTGTCTCCGTTTCTCATTCTCATGGATTTCTGAAGCTAAAAATAATTTCCCCACAAATGTACAAAATGCTCAGCGAGAGGAGGGTTTGTTTTTCTTTTTTCTTTTTTTTTTTCATCCCTAAATCATGGCTGAGATGTTTGAGGGAGGGCTTTACTGGCACAGAGCAAGAAGTGGAATTACACAGTGACAATCTCCTACTCCATCTCTGAGGCGCTGTAAGACGAGGCAGAAAGGCCTATTTCCCCAGCGCATTAAGTGATTTGCAGGGTGGCATTTGGGTATGATTGTACATAGGGACATGAGAAATCATCCATTTGCATGATAGTTTCTGTGTAAAGATGGAGAGGGATGTTAAGTGTAAGTTGCCGTTTTCCTCTAGACACTGTCTGCGAAATTGTCCTCATAAATAATGTTTTCAAATGAAACGGCGCGTACAGGAATGTCCCTGAATAATACCTCCAAGGCCTGTTCACCCTGCTTGTATCTTTAGTGTATTTACTTTCCTTTGCTGCAAATCAGTAGTGCTGCGCGGCTGTGCCGAACCCAGTCCATTAGTATTCAAAGTGCACTGTAATGAGATGGAAAAAAAGTAGACATGGAAGGCGATTCTCTGTTGGATTTGAACCTTTTGATTTTCAGCAAGTCTCTGCAAATCCCAAATCCTGTCTCCTGCTGCAGTTTGTGTTTTGTGTGTATGTGTTGTAAATTGATGAGAAGGCTGCCAGTTCGATCCAGAGGGAGAGAGAGAGAGAGAGACGTGTGTTGAGAGCGATGGCTGCATCCGTCCCCGTTGTTACATAATGATGAGATATTGAGTGTGTGACCCGGCACCACTTTATCTCACCCTGTACAGATTGCATTCCATAATGTAATGAGACAGATATTCTTTAATGGAAATCCTGGACAGGGTCATGATTGCCATGATAAAACTTAAGGTCACACTTCACATTATACAAGGCTTACTCACATATGCATAATAAGCAAGGCTGTTATTGCTGTGGAGAACATACTGTAATCACATGCCTCTTCATATTATTTGTTTGCTTATTAATAAACAGGCTGAGAATCGTTGGTGCTGACAGTCGTGGTGCAATGACAAAAACCCTGTCACTAAGTAATTACTAATAAATCATGGCATTATGAATGCATGGGGCACATTGAGGCATGGATCAGCACAAACAAGTACAATTTTCAGAAAGTGGCTGCTTTAAAATGGGACTAATTTATTTAAATTGGTCATACAAATGGGGTCAGCACAATTCCTGGCGCTGTCTGAGTGTTAGCTCTTGAAATATGGGCTTCAAGTAATTCAGACATCACATAGACTTAAAACACAAGCTGTGTCTGTGCAGTGTGCATAACATGAACGTGCAGAAAGAACCTTATGGAAAGTCTCACCAGACTTTGCTGCTGCTGCCTGAAGATTAAAAGCTTTATTGCCATTGCCATAAGCAAGTCTTGGACATTTGGCTTGGGTCTTTGCTAGTTTTGGCACCGAGTGAGATTGTTTGCATACCCCAATCCCTGTTACAGAGGAAACTATTTAATTCCTACATGAATATTCTGTCAGCATGGTAAGCATGTGTGATACCTTCTTCCAATTTAGCTTTTACGTTTAATGCTCTGTTTGGGTGAGCAGCCATGCTATGCTAACTGTTTGAAGGTTTGAGGTGGAGGAGGTTTGATGACCACAGAGTGAAAGTGTCACATGCGAAGCAGAGCTGAACCTGGTGGGAGAGGGGAGACGAACGGCACCATGAATAAAGCAAAGGTCATTGCATATTGCTGCGTCAGTTAAGAATAAATGCATCCTATGGAACAACAGCGAGACAGAGATGTTGCGACAACAATGCCATCAAGCGAAAAAAAAGTCTTGCCGCCAAACTGGTGACTCATCTTAATTGATGATCAACAAAGTAAACAGTGCGCCTTAATTATGCCTGAATGAAAATAAAAGCAAACCACGTTGGGGATACAGCTGGAGAGAGACAAGAAGAATGATTGCGGAGGGAGAATTACCATAGAGATTTGCCTCGCGTTTATTTGGCGCCCTCGCCACTGGAAGGCTGCCTCTGGTTTCGCGAGAGTGAAAGTTTTGGTTTCAGTGTGTGGAGTCTGGAGTCTCGCATACCCCCCGCTTTCTCTCTGTCTGTTCTCCCTCTGTATTTCTGTCTTTGTCCCTGACTCAAATGCCTCTACTTGCTAGAGGGTTTATATGCTTCATGCCACAGAGGGAACCCATCTGCACAGATGTGTTGCCTGGCTTGCAGTTTTTAGCATTTGCCTGGAGCCGCCACCCCTCCAGGACCACCGGCCCTGATGAAGAGCCGTGGAGGCTCCGTTTGGCAGCTTCTCATTCGACATGGGGCTTCTGTCCCCAGACACCCCCCTCCACCCCCACCCCTCACACATCCTGAGTTCTCCTTTGAAACAAGGGAAGCTGCCAAGAGGGGAAATCCATCATTGCTTTGGCCCAGGGCGCTACGTTTAACGCTAACGCCCAAATAGAAAAACGTGCACAGCACAACAAGAGCGAGGTGATGTAGGGACCTTCCCCTCCACTGTCCACTGAAAAACTAGGAGGGGTGTACTCAGCCCACCCTTTCGTTCTGATTATCCATCACCCCGGAGCTTGTTGAAAAATCATTTACTGTACGTGAAGGTGATTGACGACACAAAAACGGAGTCGGCATGCCTGTCTCATCAGTCCACCCCTACAGACATAATACTCTCCCTCAAAGGACAAACACAAACGCATTCCCAACACAATCTCAAATTGTTTCTCGAGATGTGACACTTAAAGTTCAAAAGAGGCTAGAGGGCTGTTGTAGGCAGAAAACATCACAGTTCTCAATAGTTAACACGCCTGTAGAAATGTTTCTCTTGTCACTCTTTGTCTGATTCTCTGTTAGAAATCCTCACCTAACACGCAATGGAAAAGTTGACCTGCTCGGTTCAGTGCAGCGGCATCCATCACAGCGAAAGGAATGAGACCACAGCCAAAGATAAATGGTTTCTTTTTTTTTTCTTTTTTTTTGTCAAGTGAAAGCCATACCGATCCACTGTTGCAGACCTAATACTGTGGAGAAATTTTGTCCAAGGCAAAAAAAAAAAAAAAAAAAAAAGTAGTAGTAGTAGGGGCATGTAGTCTAATCTGACCTTGGGAGTAGGCTTGCTGTAACGTTAACTGGTGGGTTTATAAAATCTTATGCAAATGAATTGGAAACTTCTGGAGAATCCTTTCTAATCCACCATTCCTCCTGATCAAAGAGAGCGAGATAGTCTCAGTTGAACTTACATTTCCACCCCACTGTTTCTTTTTTTTCTCCATCACAGCCCACACTGTAGATTCTTTAAAATATGCACTTTGCCTGGCCTTGTGTGATGGTTTGAAATGCATCGTACTGAGAAAGTGGGTGGAGAGATAGTGTGAGAGAAATTGGCCTTCAACAATCTTTTGTGCGGGAGACTCTTTCGCTGCAAGTATAATTGGTTAGAATGGAGAATTGAAAAAAAAAAACCCCATGGTCGTTCATGTGTGGGGGTTAGAAATGTGCAGGGTCAATTGACTCTAAGGCTTTCTATATCTGTTCCCTCACTGATGATGACTTCCAAATTGCCAAGAACTATCTTCTCATTAAGCACAGATACCCAATTTGCTGTAATTTGCTAATCTTGCTCTCACAACTTGTAATTTCTGGTTGTCTTCTGCGCTTCATCAGTTGTGTTTGTTATAGAGAAGCTCATATAGATTTTTTTTTTCTGACTACTGGTAGCTGACCCTCGTTAACCATTCATTAACCATTAACCGAAAAGATATGTACCACTGCCTTGCATGAAGGGATGAAGTGTCTTAACAAGCTGCCCAGCTGTGAAAATAACCGATGCAGTAAAAAGGTTAATTCAGCTTTTACTGCCATCTGCAAGGTGAGCACAGGTGGCATTTCAGGTTTGTCTTTGATGTTATATTTGACAATTACAATAAAGTTTGTTTAGTAAGTTTAAGAAGCTCAGCTTTTGTTTGAAAGGTCATTCTTGAGGTAATTCATATTAAATGAACAAGGTGAGAAGCAGTTGTCAAAAGTAACTAAGTACATTTACTCAACTACTTTACATAAATATGAATTGAAGGTATTTACTCAACTACATATAAGATTAAGTTTTTACATACAAAATATTTGACTAACTTAAAAAAAAAGTAGATATACATTAGAAATAACTGGGTATTAATAGAAACATGGTGCAGTAAAATGAGAGGTTTCACTTTTGTCCGCAAGATTTTGTCCACACATAAATCAATACAAAATGAAAGTTCCTCAGCGTAGGTTTTTAAATGAAAAAAGTTTTTTACACTGTGGTATTTGTACTTATCAGTGGCGCCGGAATGAATTTGAAAGTGGGGGTGCAAAAAAAAACCTCACACCTGATAGCCTAACTAGATAAGATAAGATAGCCTATAGCAGGGCTTTTCAATTCGTTTTGAATGAGGGCGCGATCCGTAGCGTGCCTGAGCAGGATTGCCCCCCACAAGGGGTCCCCTGCCGCTTTGCATTCCCACTGCTCCAGCCCAAACGGGCCTTGGCCCGATTGCCGGTTGTACATATGTCATCATGTCCTAATACTACACACGCATGGCTTGATGTTGTTTTGAAGTAGCGCCGTCTCTGCATATATTTCTAGTCAACACTCGTTATCAGCGCATGTGAGCAAGGGCGGATCTGTGCGAGCAGATTTTGGACGGAGACACAATTTTTATTATAAAAGTACTTATCAAAATACAGTGTCAACTTTCCGAGTTTTCAGAGTAGAAAGTGACATTGTGGTGGTTCAACGATGCGGAACGATCATCAGAACAACATCAAACGCGTAAAGTACACGAAAAAGAACGTAGCGGGAGCGCGCAGAGATGAGAGAGGGCAGCTAATATCGGCCACTATAAGGCCAGTATTTTTTAATGTTTTTTCCACTAAAAGGGCCAGTAAATATTCCTTCGCGGGCCGGATTCCTGTGCAGTCGCACCCCCTGCACTGGTGCTTCCAGCGCGCCTGGTACTTATGCTTAAGTAACAGTTTGCAACACTTCTTCCATCATTAGTAACAAAGACTAATTACAAGTCAATGTGAGAAAGTCCATGTTTGATTTAGGAAAATGAAACAAAACCCACCTTCTGAAGTGTGGTATGTTGCTAGCTGGCCCACCATCTGTTTGCGCTCATCAAAAAACTATGTGACATGTGCATTTTTACTGTGATTTTTTTTAGTTGGTTTTAGTTTTTTAGCCTCGGTCTCAGAGGATTGCGTTAAGCAGAAGGCATCGCATTGGAATCAAAATTCTTAAAAAGCTTCAACTTGCTTGATGTAAACTTGGAATGCTCCCCTCTTGTCACTGCCAGCGAGGAGGAAAAACAACAACAGTAGTATGTGTTGTGGATGAGGGAGGCCCCACAGCCCACTCATCATGATATGCTATCTTAGATGTGATACGCACACACAGCTTTATTAAGTCTGTGTGGAAGCTCTCCAGAAAAGCAAGACTCAAGTCGATGCAGTGTTTGACTAGACGGATTGGAAAGATGAAAGCAAATAAGGGGGGGGGGGGGATCAAATATTAATATATTTGATTGTTTTTATTTTGAATAAAGTGGTGCCAGAGGGGATTTTCAAACTATGTGAGTGTGGTGAATTAAGTG
The DNA here is from genome assembly GCF_963514095.1 of Eutrigla gurnardus. Classification (NCBI taxonomy): domain Eukaryota; kingdom Metazoa; phylum Chordata; class Actinopteri; order Perciformes; family Triglidae; genus Eutrigla; species Eutrigla gurnardus. Next base: position 13,807,712 of record NC_139923.1, on the reverse strand, counting down.
TTGACACCTGCAAGGTGCAATAGGTTTTTTTTTAATGAAATGGTTGGATTAGTGTCAGTACCTGGCACTCTCTCTCCGATTTTGAAGCTACAGTATGTATTTGTCTTCCACCAAAACTGTCTTTAGTTGCCCTAGAGCACACCAATGCGTTTTTGGTGATGTGGAGCTAATTACTGATATTTTATTTTAAAACAATACTCCCTTTACGAGTCGCAGGAGATGAGAAGTAATTGATATGGATTTTAATTTGTCAGACCCATCCTCTTAACATGCATTAAAAGTGCTGAAGTGGAATGGTCTATGGAAGCTGTCATTGCCATTTTCACAGCAATGAAGGTGCATTAAGGTCCGCTGGACAATTTATTTGTCCTCTAAGGGAATTGCCTGCACAAGTGGGTCAGCTTGATCCTCCATCCACCACATTAAAGGACAGGGAAGTAGACCTCTGCCGAATAAACATGAGGCTTCTTTCAGCATCATCTGTCTGGAGTGATTAGTTTGAAAGACAAATTAGGGTGATGAGCATCCGCTCGGCTATAAAGCCTGTAGACTTTGATAAATGTACTCCTCCTGGAGCTATATCTACCAAACAAAAGTGATTCATTGTTACATTTTTTACCTCAAATTTGTGAGGTTTTGGTCCTCTGAGGACAATTTGCCATCTTTTACTCTCTGCATTTGAATAACACACAGAGGCCCTGTACTAAGCCCTGTGGAGTTCCCCCCAAAAAATGCACTGTACTCTCTCATTATTCCATCCACAAAGGTCCACTGACCTTGATTATTCCACAGCTTTTCACTCCAGTCTCTAACTGGGAGTCAAGTAAACTTTTCCCCGGTTGTTTTCCAGCATGAATTAAAAAGCAAGGAAGTAAACTTGTCTTCCTTGTGTTATATCAGCATTTCTGTCGCCATAGCTCTCCCAGGCCGCCATGACAGGATATTGATGGGCCGCTTTTCTCCGGTCCTTTCCATTTCCCTTTTTGCTAAACCATCATTCCCCCTCAACCCTAGCCCACACCCTCTCAGCCTGCACACCCTTGCCTCTCTGCAGGACAAAGAGTTGAAACCCCTGGCGGAGAGGATCTGTCTGGCTCACTGTCAACTGTCCTCCATCCCTCGCTCCCCTTGAGACTGCAGAGTTCAGATGTTAGGAGGGGGTGATTGAAAATAAAACAAACTCAAACAGAGGGACGCTGCTCTTCTGTGTGTGCGGGCTGTTAACATAAGTGAGTGGCTGTCATGCATTTTGTTAGCATCAACACTTTTCTGTGGGCAGCCCTGCGGGGAAGGATTGCTTGTCGCAAGGAGGAGATAGTTGTCAGGGCTGTGTTCCTGCCCCGAGGATGAGGACAAACAGAAGCTCTTCTGCCTGCCTGCTTCATCTCTAAAGGATGCAGAGATGGGTGGAGGGTGGGCCGTGAGGGTGGTGGCAGCTATTGGAGGAGACTGCTTCCTGCAGATCTGAGCGGCGAAGTGGAAAAAAGGCACTTTTTATCAAAGCTTCACTTCAGACGGCACTTGGGGACTGGTCATTTTTTTTTACAGAGGACCCCGTGGCCTACGCAGGAAAAAGTGGCGACATCATTGTTCAGGGGGCAGCGGAGTTAACGGGCCAGGCAGAAAAAAAAGGAGGGAGTGCAGTCAACACTAGAGGAGATGGCTTGGTTAGCAGCTGCAACTAAATTGGAGTCCCATTCTTCTGTGACTGATGGGAAATCTGTCTCTTAATCACCTAATGCAAAGAGGAAACCACCAACATTAAGACTTTGTAGACCAGAACATTGTAACATTGCCTCCTCATTTCAAGAGTAACTAACGGCAAATCCACTTTTTTTTAGATTTTAAATATGCATTACTAAATGTTTGTGTACAGTCACTTTAAAGTGTTCCCATTGTGTCCATTACAACTTGGGTGTTATTTTAACTTTTCCACAGAACCTATACTGTCCTTTCGACAAACTTACAATTTGATTTTTGCTTATGTAGTCATTAATATATTATTAATTTATATCTTTTCAGGGACTTGTGTGACATGTTGTCCGACCACGTCTGAAGGCAGGAAGTGATTATTGCTGCTCTCAACAGTCACATTCAAAGAAGCCTTGAAAAACCTGCCATCACAGAAAGGCACGATACACTTTAAAATCTCACAATTTCAGACAATGTGTCCTCGAAGGCGTTCATAGTGTTGCATTAATTTGTTCGAAGTGACAGAAGTAGTTAGGTGAAGAACTGAGGGGAGGGGGTGACATTCTCACCTCCGCTAACCTGGCCAATCACTGACAAAGTGAATGGACGTGAATGTTGGATTTTCTTTCTGTTGAAAGCTACAAATATAGTCTTGACAGTGATCTCCCAATCCCAACACCAGAAAGGAAATGGGGGAGGGGTTTTCAGACACTGTTCGGCAATCAGGCAAGCACTCCGGTTGAAGCGTGACGCTTTTAATCTCCCTTAGTTTTTCCCCGATTGTCTCCGTACCAGTCACTCATCTTTCCCCCTCTTAATTTAACATATTTCTGTCGCGCTACCCATCCCTGTCCTGCCTTCATCCCCCTGCTTGCTTTGATGCTCTTCCCCATTTTTATCTCTTCGCTGCCTCATTCCCTCGGACCCCATCTGTCTGAACTCTGTCCATTTCCACTGCTGACCTCATAAAGACGAAAGTAAGAGGATTCCGCCCTCTACGGTGTCAGACGAAATCATGCTGCAGCCCTATATAGGATAAAGAGCTTAGATATTAAACATATTACAGCTAAAAAAACATACTGTAATGTCCACCCTTTGGTCGTAAGCTTTTTCTTGATTTATGCTTTCCTCCAGAATGTCAATGTGACTCTCATCTAGAAAATACAAAAGCTCATGTGTCTCTGTCACTGCAGTCTGTCAGATCATTTATTTATTCATGAGGATGCGTAGCTTTTTAGATAGAATAGAATAAAAAAAAAAAAAACTTTTGTACGATTAAATGTGTGTCCTGCAAATATATGTGCGAGACGGTCTTTTCTACCAAGAGGATGGGAGGTTTTTTTTGTTTTTGTGTTTGTTTGTTTTCCGATACAGCGATTTAATGAAAAACTCAAAGACCAGACTGGTAATCCTTGACAACAGCCACGCAATCCCTGATTTGTGATGTTGAGCATGCTGCATTGTAAACAAATCCAGGCAGTATACCAAAGCAGCAAACATGGAGAAGATATATAGGGCTGTGCAAGGTCATTGCCCTTGAGAACTTAGCTGTTTTCCCCCCACTTGTACAGAACAACTGTCCACTTGAAACAAAATGAAATAGAGAGAGGACAAATATTTTGGTCACTGTGCAAAGATAAACTTAATGAGAGAGGAGTGTACTAATATAGCGTTTTGTCTTTTTATGGACAGAGAAGTAAAAGTAAATGCCTCACTAGTGATGAACAAGAGGAGAATTCGGGTACTTTCCCTGCTGTCAAGAACTTATTATAGCAGCCCAGGATTGGATTTTAGCGGAAAACAATTCGTCTCTTCCACAGTGACCCTCTGGTGAACCGTGTTTGCAGAGAAAAACCCTTCTTCACCAAAAGTGTCCTGCACAGATTATTTTCAGCGGCGGCGATGTCATTGTGGGTTTGGTTTGATTTGTTTTGTTAATGGTATCCTCGGCCAAGGAAACGGCAGCCAGCGCCTGTTTCTCCCCGTATGTTAAAGACTGTGATTGCATGTGTCCCGCCAGAAGCCCAGTGCGTCTGTTAGTGGTCTGACACTCTGACTCACTGAGAATCAGATACTCCTAAAGGAATGGCTGTGGTTACCCTGTCTAGTTTCCTGCCACACAATCACCCAAACACACATACTCTCATTCTCTCTTTATTCATTTCCACCGCTCGTCATACGTCAGCTCCTTTCCACTTTAATTTTGACACTCTTCCCCTTGCATTCAGAGTTTGTAATCAATGTTATTTATTGTGATAGAGATTAACTCGGCCTAATCGACACAACCCACCCTCCCAGAGAGAGACTAAACGTGCCTGTCTCTATTAAGTGCCTCCTAATGAAAATTCAGAGTGTAAGTTGATGATTAGAGCGACTCGATAGGCCTACCACAGCGAAATGTTGATGAGATTTTTTTTTTGTAAAGCAGGCTGGCATTGATTTGATCCAAGAGGCAGGGTTGCGTAACTGGTGTACGCACTATTATAGTTATTGTTAGGAAATCAGAAAACATGGGTGATATATGGGCTTTTGTGCTGCAGGAACTTGTTTCAACAAAATCATCTCTTGTTAGAATCACACATCCTGCTTTCTTACAAATGTTTTTTTTTTTTCTTTCTTTCAAAAGTAAGAACCCACAAAGGGCCCTGTGAGAGAAGATTGTCACTCATGAGAGAGCTGGTAGGTAGGATTTTAGTATTTCGCTGGCAGTTGGAAGCTTAGGCCAGATGAGTTTCCCAGGAAGATTGGAATACACTAACACACACACACACACACACACACACAAATACGTGTGTGTGTGTGTGTACTTCGGACCACTTGAGCTGCTGGCTGACAGTGATTATAAACCTTGGGAATATCTCCCACGTGTGGCCTCACGCAGCTATCAAGGGCTGCACACTGTGCGATCTCACCTCCTGATCCTAGGTCTAAAATTGCCATGGTAACAATCAGTAGTTACACACCACAACCATGCCATCCCCCCACCTTCACTCGCTCAAACCGATCAGATGCGACTTGTCTTGGACATAAACCCGGCACTTCTCCTGTAGATGTAGAATAGAACCAATAAAGGAAATGGACTACCTCCACCAAATGACACTTATTATTAGCGTAACCCTCGTTTGGATCCCCACATGTGCATCTGTGCGGCTACTCATTTATGTGCTCCTCTTGATAACACTGCACACTTAACGGTGCCTCAACAAACAAGGCTGAAGTTTTTCTCTATGGCCCTGGGTGAACCGATCACAAGTGTACAGCTAAGTACGTCAGTTCACACCTGGTATTAGAATGCATCTCCACATACGTCTCGGGTGACCACTCGTGATCGGATCTCACGGCCTCGGTCTATATGCAAATCAAGGCGTAAATCATTTCCATTTGCAAAGACCAAATGCCGTTGATGTTTTTTTACTGGTTTTAACAATTTACTTCCCATGCCTAATCTTAAAATAATAACAAATCAAAATATAACTTATTAGATCTATTCCATGGCATGTTCTCGGCTAACCATGTCACCCAATATATTTAACAAACTAATATATTTTTATGGGCTTTTTGAAATGTTCAAATGTCAGGGACAAAGCCAGCTAATAATGGAATAGAATATAATTACTTTATTTATCCCAGACTGGGAAATTTTGACAGTTTTGACACAGCGGCAGTGGGTCAGCAAAAAAACGAACAAAAAAAACTATTCAAAAAATAAATTCCTGTGTACACAGAAGACTTCAGTGGAGTAGGTGGTCTTTGGCTGTGACCCAGGACACATTTGCAAACGCACTGCTAAAAGAATGTGGCGCAAACCACCTCAGATCAGATCTCAGTGGCTCTTGGGTGCATTCTTACCTGTACTTAGGAGTTGTCCACTTGCGATTGGATCAGGTAGGGTGTGTCAGACTGTAATCTTGGCTAGAGAAAAACCCTCCAGGACTCCACTTTTCCACAGTTAATTCTGCAATGCACTCTGCGTGGATCCCATTGACTGATGAGATTGATTGTAGTACAACTGCACTGTTGCTTACAGGGTAACATGTAGAGATGAAACACTTCTTGCTCTGAAAAGCCCTCTCCCTCCAACTCTGCTATAGTGCTTCCCCAGGAGACCATTATGTGTTGTCTGAAATGCGGTAAATTCACACGGGAGGAGGTAAAAGGCTTTCTGTGCTGAATAGTAAAGTTTTTTTTTTTGCGAGAACTTGCGATAGATGTGGTAGTTTCCTGGATGGTATGCCTCACTGCGGAGGGAATGAGCTGTTCTTTTGGGGGATGTGGAGAAGGCTTTGATGTGGTTGTGTTTCTAAAGTGGTGGATCTGCCGTCTCTGTTCTACCCGTGTTGTTCATCATGTCATTAGGGAAATCATTTGTAGATGTTCTTGAATAAATTTAGCTCTAAGCTCCCATGTCAGATGTTTCTTGCTAGGCGATATCCCAACCCCCCCCGAGGGCCTGTTTAACAATTAGTTACCATAGAGCAAGAGCACCCACAAGACTCTCCCAGTAAAATATGACTGAGCATCATCCCGTCTTTACAGTCAAGGAGTGTTCATGCTATCATTACTGCATTCCATGCAGCTGTCTCTCCTTTTTATTGTTCTTCATGGCAACCAGCTGGTGGATCTGAATCTGAAGACTGTACTTTGCCAGTGTTAATCCACAAACTGTTGCACGAATGCCACAATAATGAGATGTGCTGCTTTAGCCTTTATCATGGAACACTTTCCACTTTAGCAATTATCATCAACGACGAGACAAAGAGATTGAGACACTGACAAGTGTGAGGCAGCCACCCGCTCAAGCGCTCACATGAGAAAATGTATTTAATTAGTTTGAAGATAGCAGGGGCGATCATGACATCAGCAACTTGGGAAGTTAAGTGCTGCCTTTACTTTCTTCTGTTATTTGATGAATACTGTGCAAGAACAAAGAGCCGCACATTTCCCCCGTCTGACTGTACCATCCTTTTGATTTTGGTCTAATTGGGTGCACGTTAGCCTCTGGTACAACAGATACAACTAATTAGGCTCTTGTGCGTGTAATTAAAACAATGTACCATGGCCAAGCTTCCAGCAGGGTATGTGTTTAACAAAAGCAATTAAGAAATTTATCACCTGGAAAGATCCTTTATCCATTTTTATCCCTCCGTTTGTTATTGAAGATAAAGGCAAGTCTGTCCTTTTCCACCATTTTCTGAAAGGGACTCTGTGGTGGTATTGGAGCTGTGGAGAATTAGGTACGAGCCTGGGAGGCTGTAACTTATCCGGAATGTTGTGATAGGTAGGGCTCGGTATCCTCCTCTGAGATTCCTCTTCCTTTTCCCTCACTCTCTTTATATTCTCCACTCCTCCCATCTTCCCTCCCTCACCATTAAGTCCCGTATTACAGATTCATATTGCACCTACGTTGTATTCAGAGTGCACTATGACACTCCTGCTGCTCTCCTCTTCCTCCTTGTTCATTCTGCCCTCTACCTTCTCCCCTCATCCGTTACCCACTCCCCTCCATATCAGTGAATTCCCACTAATAAGGATACTTAGAGTAAATCCTCCCAACTCCTCTTTCCACGGCGGATTAGTGTTCTCACCCTCGGCAAAGAGAACAATCGGTTGAGAGGGGCAAAACAAAAGGCCTCCGTGTTGGTGATGTGCCGTTTTGCATCCTGAAGCTTGTTTTCTGTCGTTATCAATATCAGTCCTTTTTTTCTTCCTCTGGCTGAGACAGACGGTTACTCCCTACCTCTTATGTCACTCTTTATTCTCCGTCTTCCATGTTTTCTCTCTGTTGTGAGCTCTCATTTCAAATTACCAGATACGCCATCCATTCACATATGTCCTCCTGACCTCTTATGGATTGGGTTTTCCATTAAAATTCCAAAGTCGGACTGGAGTGAATGCTTTCCTTCAGATGGAAGTCAATATACCAACTGATGCTTGTAATTTCTGCTGAAGTAGGTAAAATATATTTCCCCATCACTTGCCTCATGCATTCCCCTCAAAACAACAAAAACAACAGTAGAGACAAAAAAAGTGCATATCACTGATAAATAGCTTTGATGCAGGCGTTTATCCCTTGCTGTCTTAACTCACTCTATCACATGTAGAAATGAGGCAGCTCACACTAGCCCCACTGGAGTCTTCTAGCAATTAGGCAAGTGCCAGAAAAACACATTAATCTAGCCATTATATCTAGCCTTGTTAATTTATAGTTGGGTTGGAGAAGCTCACTCATTAATTGGCTGCGTTGGATGACACACAGCGAAATTACATTTGCATAGATCATTTTTAAATTGCCACCCAACATCCAGCTGGGAGCAATGCTGAGAATAAACTCCTTTGGTTTTAAGTGTTTGCTTGTTTGACGGCAATTTAGTGATGAGAGAGAGAGAGCAGACATGGGGAAAAGGTGACTGAGGGAAGTTGGTGGGAGCTGCAGGGCGTTTTAAGCTGCGCTTAGCGGTAGCCATCTCACCCACGTCTCCATACAAGCAGAGAAATTGGCTGTACTTAGTGGACCAGGACGGAGATAGCGAGGGGGGGGGGGCAGAACGGGCAACCAAGCCGGAGGAGGGAGAGTCAATTCCAAAAGGACTCTTCAGTTTCATTCCAAAAATTGAATCGTCAATTTCCATTCAGCCGACCACTCTGCAGGATTGGAAATGAATGAGAGTCAAGGCGCTGGTTGTCCTGGAAATAGAGGTTAGCCCTGGTGTGAAATTCAACATCGTCAGCGTGGGTGGGCCGGGAGGGAGGAGTGGATAAGTGGTAGAGGAGAGAGAAAGGTGGACTGGAATCAAAAGTGAAATTGAACACAGGGCCTGACCTTGGCGTGCTCCGTTTTGTGATGGCCCGTGTGATAATTCCTCTGGCTCGAGCTGCACAGACTGGCAGCTTTGGTGTGACCGAGTGCGAGAGAAGGGACGGCTGTAATTATCAGCAGAAGGCTCATGAGATAAAGAGACTGAAATGTTGGCTTCGCTGGCAGACATCAGCGCTATCTCAAACTCATACGTAACGCTTGTCTCTAGTCATGGCTGGTGCATGTGTGCGCGTGCACGAGGATGTCTGTGTCTTTTTCTTTTTACAAGAGTGTGTGGTACGCTTCTGTGTGACTCCCCTGCCAGTATAAACCCAGACTTTGATGTTTGGCCCCCTCCACCCCAACACATCTGAAGTCTGGATGTGACAGAATGTCAGCACACTCACCTGACATGAAAGACACAGTCGCACCTTTAGAGATGAGGTGCAGATGCTATCACCTGCGCGCCTCAGCTACACGACCGGCCGTAATGCCACCCTGCTGCTTATCAGGCCATCTGCAAACTGATTAAAGCAGCTTATTTTTAGGCAGCAGGGGGCTAATTCCCTCTGACCTTTGTTTGTCTGTGCATTTGATCAGAGACCGTGATGAAATGAGGACCGACCAATTAACCAAAAGCTGAATAAAAAACATAATGTAATCCTAGTGTGCAGGTGTGCATCACCTAATACTTGCAGCTCACCAGCGGTGGAAGACCTTTAATTGAAGCAACTACCAGCAATGTTCATTATGTGTTGATTTTAGTGCTCCCTGTAGACAACAGTGGTGGTGTTCCCATGCACCAGACTCCCTTTAGAAAAGTTCTCATTTTGCTGCAGGAGGGTTTAACAATCTGCGCCACACAGTCATGCTTCTCTTGTGCCTTCCTTCGCTCCAGCCGGCCCAGCAATATGGCCTGGGCCTCCAGCAGCTTGGTGTCAGTGCTGGCTCACAGCTGGGACCGGCATAGCAGTGAGGGGACTGCTGCCGGGAGCGGAGCACTCCACTTTCCATCGGAGCTCTGTCTGCAGGTCAAATGCAGCAGCAAAGCTGTTTCTGGGTCAGTCCGCGGGGGGCTGGTAGCTACTGGAAGGAGTTTCTGGTGAACCTGCATAATTTCGTGTGATTTCGCCAGAATACCACCAAGTGGCACCGATGAATTATGAAAGTATTAAAAATAACTATGTAGAGAGCCAATGCTGAGGGTTTACTTATGTAGACATATTAAATTGGTTTCAAGTTCCTCATAGTAACTTTAAGTAAAATTACTAATTCTACAATGATTAAATGTTACAAGTGTCTTCATAATCTCTAAATATTATTGTTTTTCCCCGTAAATTTGTGGGTTTTTCTCGTAAATTCTGAATCCCCCCCCACCTCTCTTTAGAAAAAAATAAATGTTTTTACCTACAATACCATGCCATCACACTAGATATGTCTTGTATGCAAACAATCTTACATTTCTAAGCAACTAGTAACTGAGAATGTAGGTCAGTAAAATTACAATATGTCCCTCTTAAGTACTTTACTCAAGTACTGCAATTTAGCATTCCACCGCTGTACCTCACAACCTCAACCTCTCAGCACTGAAGTTTTTGATACTGAACCAGGGAAATAATATCCCTCAGCCTCTGTAAGTGAAGTACAGGTAGCTGGAATGTGTTGGTGTGTGACTGTGTGAAATGGCTGCCTTTTAAGCATATCACTAATACGAAGAGTCCATTTTTTCCAGGATTACAGGTGGTGGTGGTGGGGAGGGATGCGCTCTACGTGCTGCTCATTCCAATAGGCATCCATCAACAATCACTGCAGCTCCAGCTCCTTATAGCAGCCTCCTGGGGAACAGAGCAATCATGGCAGAGAAAAGGCTGGATGGGATTTTTTTATTTTTTATTTTGCAATTCAGGCCAAAGTGTGTTTGTTTGTGTGTGAGATTGAGGGAATGAAGTTCCGTACATGAATGCATGTGGGCAGACCTGAAACAATCAACTGAACTGGCTCAACATTAAATTAGTCAGCAATTATTTTGACAATTGAATAATTATGTCATTAATTTTTCAAGCAAACATGCCAAACATTCTCTAGGTCCAGCTCCTCAAATGTGTGGATTTGCTCTGGATATTCTCTGTAGTAGATCATTGGATATGTCATATTTTTTCTTGGCTTAAGAAAACAAGCAATTTGAAGAAATCACTTTGGTCCTGGGAAGGTTTAATGACAATTATTTTCACATTTCAGAGTAAACTTTAATTTAGAGAAAATAATCTGTAGATTAAGTGATTATGAAAATAATAATTTACAGCCCTACTATCTAGTGTATGTGATACAGTACAATGAAGTGTGAATACCCACTATCAGTTTCCCAGTGATGTTGTCAAATTTCAAAACTAAATTCTGAGAAACTACAACTAAAGACTGATTTGCATGATGACTAACTAAAATTATTAATTGAAATCATTCATTTCTAGTCAAGTAAAGCCTATTTAATTTTTATAGCCCAATTTCAGAAATGCCTGAGAGGGCCTTGCAGTCTGTACTGCAAATGAAACCTTCAATCTGGGGAAAGAAGAAATAAATCTCAATTTTCTGCATAATCAATCAAATGACTGATAGTTCCACATCCCTTTCCTGTTTTTCTTCCCTTTGAGAGTCACAAACTAAATCACATTTTCTCTCACACAAACACCTCTCTACCTGTGAGACAGTCTGAACACTTTGGTAGTAGCAGCAACATGGCGAGGGAGTGGAGGTAGGCTGGCAGTCTGAGTGGCAGCACCGCTGATCATCTCTACGATTTCAAACTTAATTAACCCAGGCGCCGCACCACACGTCCTCCGGCCCGTCAACAGTGAGTGCTTGTTCACTATCTCCTCTGAGATCTGCGGCGATGACAGGAGAAGAGAGACGAGGAAATGGGCGAGTAGAGACAGGTGGGAAGCGTAGTCCCACCAGCGTCACACACCTCAACCTGCTATTAAAGGATCATTTCTAGTTTTTCCTCAACTACATTTTCGTCAACATTGTGCTAACCAAAGAAACCACCGCAATGGTTATTTTCCTTCTGAATTGATCTGGCATTTACTAAACCAACCAACATTCAAAACTCCAAAGATATTCAGTTAATAATCAATAATCCAAATGGTTAATTCATTTTCTGTTGGAAGATTAATTCAACTGATAATTTCAACTGTGGTGATGTTTTCGCGTTTCCATACTTAAACAATGAACCTGGTGAGTGCGATTGTTACTTAACGGGAATAAGTCCCAAGCTGCAATAAACCCTAATTATCCTTTATGAGTTGCAGAAATTGGACCCAAAAATCTTTGTCGCGTCTACATGTATAACAAGCGCAGTGTAATTTCAAAGGAGGCCATGAATATAACTTGGCTGATAACTAACCCTCAGCATTTGTTATCTCAACAAACCCTCAAACAAAACCTCAGTTGCCCCCTTGCTCATTGGCTCCCCAGAGGCCTGACTCAGACGGTCCGCCTCTCTGTCCGTCTCAGCTCTGAGAACACGGAAGTGCAGACTCAACCATCTCGACAGCAGGAGGGGGAGGTCTGTCTACCCACAAGGGCCTGCGCTGTATTCCCACAACCAACAAGAAATTTAAAAATACCTCAGCGTTGCTGTTTCTCATGCAAAGGGGGAGAGAACCAAAACAGAAGATTGATCCGTGACGGCGCTCTCTTTTTCTTTCAGTCGCTCTCTCTCTAGCATTTCTTTTTTAAGCCATCTTTCCTTGACTTATATCTTGCAACCTACTGTTGAAATATCCCTCTCACTACCCAATGTTTCCTTTATCTCTTCCCATATATCTCTCCTCCTGTCACCACCTTGCCCTCATCTCCCCTCCTCCATTGTCCTGTGTGTCTGGCCATCTCATTTAAGTCAGTGACATTTAATGTGAAGTAGCGCGGGCCTGAGAGTTTACAGCCACTGACTCATAAAAGCACACATGCGCAGAGGAGGACTTGATGTGGAGGGAAAGGTCAGGCCTACTCTCAGGGGGCCTAATCACCCACTCTCATTGAGTGGCTTGCTCACTCGGTCACACTTGATTGTGTGTGTGTGTGTGTGTGTGTGTGTGTGTGTGTGTGTGTGTGTGTGTGTGTGTGTGTGTGTGTGTGTGTGTGTGTGTGTGTGTGTGTGTGTGTGTGTGTGTGTGTGTGTGTGTGTGTGTGTGTGTGTGTGTGTGTGCTCGTGAGAAACGTGATCACGGGTGTGATTTGGTTGGGGTATGTAGGCGAGCGAGTGAGCGTGAGAGGGGTAGATTATGTCCCGAGAGTAGTGATTTGTGTGTGTGTGAAAGTGTGTTTATCAGAGAATGTGCAATCCAGACTTGCGAACGTACGATTAGCAGATGACCGCTTTGGGTCAGGGGACACACAAATACAAATGTGCGTGCACACGAACGGTCCTCTTGCCCGAACATGTGGTCTAATCAGCGGCCTTATCGGGGGAACTGTGGGGCTGTAACAGGCTCATTAACTTCTCCCTGAGCCTTTTTTTAGAGAGCGAATTGGCCAAGACGAGTGGGCCACACTTCTGTCTAGCCCCTGTTAATGCAGTCTATTCTCCACTCAGGTTTTGATTCAAGTGATTGTCCACGTTTGTGCATGTTTGCATGACGATCATCACCTCAAAACCTCCTCCTCTTTCATGTTTCTGTACATATTCCCTCATTAGTTGACCTTCAGTGCCGCCCAACCTAGTTTAGTTTGGAGCAGCAGCCAGCAGAGTAGAGCAACAGGGATTCAGTATTAAAGAGCCTCAGCTACTCTGCAGCCTCTGTAGCTCAGTGTTTGGTCACCAAGGCCTGATAATGGTGTTTGTTTAGCCATTAGTCAGGCCCTGCTTAGCAGCTCCCTCCCCTCTGGCTGCTGAAACACTGATAGATGATGGATGAAGATTGTGAGGGTCGGCAGGTGGAGGGAAATGTGTTGTGCAGTGGTTTCAGTAGCATCAAGAATATTTGGTGGAGGTGTGTGGCACTACGTGAGAGTTAGTCCAAGCAAATGTGGTTTTTCATTAATATTTGCCAGAGGACGAGGAAGGTAGAAGGTGCTCCTATGTTACGAATCAATGTTTGGTGCACACGCACGTTTTATCAGACTTTACCCTGCCTTCGTTTTCGTCTTCCGACTAATTAAAAAGCAGCCCAGTCTATTTCCTTCTGCACGGCCAGCGGAAAGTGCTCCTTCTCGCTGGAAGCTATTTAATTTTATGAGGTTTTTTTTTTTTTTGCAGCTAATTTAGCCATTACCTTTTTAAGATCCAAACGTGACCTTTTCTCCATATGCCGAGGAGAGCGGGCTAATCTTTGAGCTATTACTTGATCGCTGTTAGTCATTACGAATAGCTGGAATCTTTCTGGGCCTCAGCCGACACTTATACCGCCACCATTACAACGTTCAATCACTATCCACACTCTCACTCAACTTGACAAGTGGCAGGCACCTGCCAGCTCGCACAGAGGAACTATCGAGACTCAGCCCCTAACATGTGTGTAATTGTCCTTCCTCTGGTCCTGTCTTTGTCTCTCCATCATCTCTGCCAACTTCTCCTCTATTCATACGTGTTCCTGCCTGTGTTTTTTTGTGAGAATGCAGCACTTCTTTGCTTTCTTTCCAAGAGTGACATTGATATCCATCACTGTATCTGTGCATTAAGACTGATCTCAGGTAAAAGAAACATACACCTATTGATACCTGTATCTTGTTTGTTAAATACATACACAAGCTGCAATATTTATAGTATGTCCATAATGCAACTGGTTGTTTAGGGTGAGTTACTTACTGGAACAATGTTTTGGTGAACAACAGATGGGTGAAGTGCCCAATCAGCTTTATACGAGTATGCATGTGCAGTAGAAAGACTTCAAGTAATGCAAGAGCAGGTGGATGAAATGACATATTATTACATGTAATAATGAGTCTTTATTACATGTAATTATCGGATGCATCACTTGTCATTATTAATGACAAGTGATGCATCCGTAAAATAATTCCATCCAAAGTCAGACTGAAACTGAAACGAACACAAAGTTTCCTCTAGAAGTCTACATTTCCCGCAGATCCTTTATTTATTTTCACTCCCACGCTGAGAAGGAGCGTATTGTACTCGTGTCACAAATCAGTGCAAAAAGAGTGATTATGAAGATAGTCACGCTTGTACACCGATTCTTGCTAGTATGAACAGAGACCACACCTATGCTCAACAACATGTCTGACAACCCGTGCTAACCACAATTGTCGTTTTTTTCGCTGATTAAACTAATGAGACACAAAGTGTTGATTACTGAGCTTTGAAGGTGCCAGAAGCTGTATATTTTCCACATATGACAGAATCAGGCTGGCTACTTCTCTCTGCTTCCAGTTTTTATTTTAAGCTAGGCTAAACATTTCCTGGTTGCATCTCTGTGCTGTAACTAACACACAGACATGTGATTGATCTCAGTCTTCTCCTCTCACTCTTGGAAAAGAAGGCAAATAAGCAGATTTCCCGAAACTATTCTTTTAGATCGAAGCTGCTGTGTTGGTTCTCCTTGTGCACTGTTAAAGAGTTTCCGTGTGAATTCCTATAAGAGGGCAGGCGTGCAATCACTCACCATAAGATCAGTATTCCCCTTGAAACCAAACTAAAGCTGGGCACTGAGACTAAACCACATTACAAGATACCTTCATGGCTCATTGGCGTTTATGCTGGTGAAGTGAAATCATTATAACCAATAAGGTGTGTAATGGATTCCTTCCCAACAGTCAGTCCGCCTGCCTTACTTCTTAATTGTGGCTGCATGTGTGTTGCAACGTTGTATGTAAGTGGACAGTGAGTGTGCGTTGGGAGTGGAGGATTGCCTCAGGGTGCTGTATGGATTAGAGCGAGGCCGCCCCACAACATGAGGAAGCAGAGATTTAAGTTTGCGTGTCTGAGTGAGCATCTAGACTGCTGAAGTGCCCTTGAGCCAAGGCAGTGGCTCATTACCTGTTCCTTAAAGAGAATCTGACAGGAGTGAGGAAAAGAAATTCCCTGCAGCCACCAAGGAATGTGTCTCAAGGAAAATGAGTTTCTGAAACGATTAGTCGACTAAGAGTTTAATTGATGGACAGAAAACAGATGCCAGTTCCTCAAATGTGAAGATTTACAGTTTTATATTAGTTGAAATGGAATGACTTGAGTGAAACGACAAATGTTAGGACTACATTTGGGCTTTATTCTTTAATAACAGTGTTCTGACATTTCAGATCATCAGATCAACTGATAGTGAAAACAGTCTTTTAGTCGCAGCCCTAGTTGTGGATGCGTGCAGCATTTTTCATCTGCTGCAACAGTGTTGGCTCCCAGATGTATGTCTGTGGGTTGAATTGATTAGTGACCTTGTGCGTGCACGCCTGCCCTTACAACTGTTTGTGTGTATTAGCAACCGTCTGGACGTGGCGGCGATGTCGGAGAAGCCATTGGCTCCTGAAAGTAGCTCTTCTCCGCCAGACCACGCCAGGCCAGGCCGTTTAATCAGGTTCCCAACATCCGCCAGCTGTGTCCACACAGCAAACAGTCACTTTGTCCCGCTGGAGAGCTGCAACATCCAGCTGGGGCCGGGGAGGGCCAGTTAGCATTGGGAGATTAGCCCAAGCTTCTGCTGCCCAGACAGAGGGAGGTTGCGTTGGTGCGTTTGTTTGAGAGACAAACAGAGATCGAGAGATTACAGGAGACATTGAATTCGCCTGCTGAGAAAGGTATGACAAGTGTAGTGTCTTTGCACGTGAGTGGATGCCTGTGTGTGTCCCTGCACACTTGGCCATTTAAATGTGTGGTTTGTGTGTGTTTTTGGGTTCTCGCTGTTCAAGTGTCCAGCTGGCAGAGAGGAGATAGCAGAAGCCTTGAAAATGGTGACGGAGCGGTAAACAGGCACAGAAACAGCCTATCAGTCCTAATGAGGAAAAGTGCAGTGCCTAAAAGGATGGCGTGGGTGTGTGTGGGTTACGCTCGCACCGGTGACTTGTGGTCATACATCAAAACTGACGTATACATACAAGAGGGCATACGCATGTAGACACTCAGGAGAAACACAAGCACACAGGCGTGAGAATTGGGACACACACGGTCTATTAGGAGGGCAAAGTGTGATTCACACACTGCTTAGGTCACGGGCCATATTTAAAGGTGTTAGCATATTTAGACCAGAGCAGCTGGATCCCACTTAATAGGTCCCACCCCATCTCTCCCCTCGCCTGGTGCCCTGAATACAATGGCTGTGTTGGCGGCTTTGGTGAGTGTGGTTCTCCCAGTCAGTCAAATTGAAATAAATGAACTGCCAACCCTGACGGCAGGGTAATTGTTCATATGGAAATTGGATTGCCGTCGTCAAAACAACCCCCCGTTGCAACTCGTGAAACTATTTCACTTTAAGGATGGGACAAGAGCGTTTGCATGTCAAAAAAAAAAAAAAAAGCGAGATGGGAGACATGCAGAGAAAAGAGTTCTCTACAATCTCCCACTTCATGTTTCATCTTTAACAATGCCGCTTCTTCCCGCCTATCCTTACCCGGACGGCAGTGGGAAAATAAAGGATCTAGATCCGCCCCTCATTTCCGACTCCTCGTATTGCTCCTAACCCACATTGTCATGTTGCCATGTACACACTTTATCAGGCCTTTTCAGAACCTGACACACTGCGAGAGACATGGCGCGATTCACTTTAGAGCATTAACCCCTCGTTCACCTCTCCCCCTCCTCCCCCGCCCCGCCCCAAGGGCTTCTGGGGACATGCAAGTAATTTAATACCAGTTCACTTTTATCAGCATATAACGATGAATGCGACACCCCCCCCCCCCCCCCTCCCCACATCAATGTCAGACCCTGGCATCTGTCAAAGCCATTTCTCCGATAAAGAAAGTGCTGAATATGAATGATCGCAGTATGGGGTGATATCCTATTATGTTTTCGGGGTAGGGCGTCTGTTTTTTTTTTATTTATTATATCGGTTTCCATATCTGTTTTAATGAGTGAATACTCATGCTGGTTCAAAACTTGCCAGGTCAGCAGTTGCGCAAGTGCTCGTGTGTGATCAAGTCATTACATACACAAACACACTCTTGTTTTCCCCCTTCTCCCTCCTGATCTCTTGCTCCTTCACTCAGGCACGTACGTAGACTTCTTCCTGGTGAGTGTTGTCCTAGAAATGTGTGTGTGTGTTTGTGTGTGTGTGTGTGTGTGTGTGTTGTGTGGCGAGAGAATTGGACGTCAGGCATGTGGACTGCCATGCTGGGTTTCAGTGCCCCTTGTGTCAAAGTAACACAGCATGGCTATTTGAAGAGAAGAGTGTCTCTGTGTGGTCAGAGTGGGATTACCTTGTCAGCACTTCAAACTGCGCTGGCGCACGTATCGGTGCGTGCACATGTATCTCTAAAGCCTTTGAATGCGCGTTTGTGTGCACACCTGCCATTTTTCAATTATCTTTCATTTTCCTCCGCTGAGAGCTTCTTTCCCTATCCAGACATGTCCTCACTTGTGAAGGGAGGTTGGCAAGAGATGGCAGTATAGTTATTATTGAAATATAGGGAGTGTGTGCATGTGTGTAATGACCAGCAAGCCGACAAAGACGCACCTTCAAGTGCTATTCTTTTTTTCCAGCCTGCGCATGCATTACCTCAGGATGTTTCTTTCCCCATCGACAATGGAAATAAGCTAGAGATGAAAATTATGAATCACTTTGCTGAATCAAAGTGTGTCTAACAAGTGGATTCAATATGTGATCGCATCACTGGCAATGTTCTTCAGTGTGTTGCTCAGTTCAATAGCCTACAAAACCAGGCCAAGCACGTTTTATATGTTGTTCTTGTCTAATTGACAACATTCTAATATAACAACATATTAGACTTCGTAAGGACTAGAACGAGGTTTGTAAAACCAGGTGCTGGACTCATTGTTGTCCTTGGTGTTTACATAGTCCACCAACCTCTGGTATTCCAACATTAAGATATGTAATAAAATAAGAACAGAGGACTACAAAATTGAATTAAATTACTAGACTTGGGCCAATTTCCGTTTTCACTGGTCCGGTTCGGTGTATGGAGCTAAACCGGTTTGATTTATGCAAACAGGTTGAACCAGCATTTGTCTTTATGACACGATCTGGAAAATTGAAAACATCAGCAACTTGTGCCGACAGCGTCACAGAATTAAATCAAACATGTCTTTCATTAGTAATAATCAGCAATAATGGCAAGTGATAATATTGTGTTTATTTACAAACGTGCGGCTACCTCGCTGCTGGCCGAGCTGAGGCCGGCATGACAGATCACATTTCAGTATGGTGGAAGGGGGAGATGCGTCCGCCGAACCTTGTGTTTGTTTACATCGACACTTTGAAGATGTGTTAGTAGGCAACGCACCACTGGAGCATTTAACAAGCTTATTTTTTACGCTCCATTTCGTGATTACGATGGAATCTTCTGTGTAAAAAAGCCTTATGTTTCACTTAGGAGGGGCTTCTGTGGCAAGTTTGACACCTAGTGGTTAAAGTCGGTATACTGGTCTGGCTTAATTCCAAACCGGTTTCAAAATGTTTAAACTGAGTTGATCAGCGACAATTTGAATTCTGAATACTTTGTTCAGTTTAATGAATGCTGAGTAAACATTTGTTCTTTTCCTGTGACTAAAGTGAAAAGTATGCAGACAAATTATTTGAGATTTCTAAAAGTCGGACCGTTTAATTAATCAATTGTGTCTTTCACATAACATTTTCAGTGTGCCAGCTTCATTAGCACATGATGTGTATCGTTATTATTTATCTCAAGCCATTGGAGGCTTCATTAATTGCAGGGTAATGCAGCACGCAGCCTCTAAATTTAGCAGCGTTTTATGTATCAGAATAGCCGCGTGTTACCATGTTCTCTCACAGCAGCTCAGAGATATGTTGAGAATAGAGAGGTGGGCTGGTCTGCAGAGAAATGGGCCTCATTCCACCTGTGTCACCCCCATCAGACGTCTGCCTCTCCTCAGCTCTTTGAAGCCTCTTTAATTCCAGCGTTTGGGATTAAGCCTGTGGAAAAAGGATGAAAAGTGATAGAGTGACAGAAGGAGACATCCTAGGAGAGAACAGACTCCTTTGAAATATGTTAAGAATTTCGTTTGCACTGACCCATAATGTAGCATCTGAGGGATTTTTTTTCTGATCAAGGGCTGGCTATAGGATTTGCATGAGTAGGGAAAAGGACTCTTTGAAGGCGTGGATGTAAGTGAAACTGGAGTTTTTCTGAAAACGAAATGAGCCCCTGGAGACATTGTCCTTGCATTGTACGTTATAGACTGAAAGTTGCTTTGTCACAGCATGTTAGATTGGAAGTCAAAGGAATCAAGTAATTTTCTGTCACAGAAACCATTGACATAATCCACCTTTTGTAGAGTCTCTCTGTGCATTCTATCATGGCCAGGCAATTTGATAGAAATATGGATATTCTTCTTTTTTTGGCGGACGGAGGTATATTCAGAGAGGCAGTCATGCATCGATTACTGTCCATATTTACAATCACACCCAATATTTGGACAGTATGGTCTTCCTGTGTACAAACACGGAACAAAAACAATGTATTATAAAGCAAACAGCTGTTGTTTATTTCAGACATTTTCTCGATGCACAGTCCTTCAATAGGTCTCATTAGTATGCACAGAAGCTGCTGATGAAGTTACAAAACACTACACTTTCCTGCCAGCACTTTCCACAAAAAACCTGAATGCTCATTAAAGGTCATGTGGCATGTCAGACTACCTGAACCTGTCTTGCTAAAACTGTTTAACCATCAACAGACTGGTGCCAAAATGAGAAAACACCGTTTGGCTGGTGGAGTTTACAAAGGTCAAATGACGTAGAAATGTAATAAAACAACTGCAAATTGATAAGTAATTATGATAACATGTCTTTACGTACTGTAGAACAGAAATCTTTATTTAGTAAAAGGAAAATGTTCACACCTTCAGTAGACATTTGAAGTGGCAAATAATGAGCCCAGAAAGGCACGTCAGTTTTCACAAGCAGTGCATTTAAGCATTCACTTTACTGTGGCTTAGATAGACTTTTCTGTGTTTTGTCCTTCGTGCCTTCAGTAGAAAGCCACCTGCATTCTAGCTCTAACGTCTTGAACGTTATTGCCAAAAGACAGCCCTGCCCTAAATACGGCCTAAGTAAGGCTTTGTGATGCTCGCTTTTACAGCGCAAACTTTATTACTCAGAGATTGCCTTCACAGAGCTGTTCATTTATGTCTGTGATCATTTTAAGGCCATTTCTTCTGTCTTTCTCAGAACACATAATTTTCCACCACTCTTTGTCAGCGCAGCTTCCCTGCGTTTGTTTGTGTTGTCAACATTTTCAGGCTGCGACAATGTTTTGCAGGTTGTGCAGTTTCTGAGACACCTTCCTTGAAATCTCAAAATATAAAAGTGAGGTATTGTGGCGCCTCTTGCAGCTGACACATGATTGTAAATCATTCAACGTAGCCAGCGGATCTGTAATTGAAGTTTTGTCACGTTAGAGCTTAAATTGTTGTCTACATAATGTTCCTTTATTTTGTCCACCCCGTCATGTGCATGTAGACTCAATAAAATGTTTGTTTTTGTCTTCTCCTCTTAGTTAAATCTTGACAAGATGCTGACTACCTCTTACTCATGATTAAAGCTGTCAAAGCCACACACATTTTTGTCGTGAGTGTGTGCAGATTTTGTTTCACCATTTCAGTTTAATTAAAATATTTAAGGCTATAATGAAAACGCTACCATTTACGCAGTGAAGTTGGTTGCGGGGGGGAGAAGAACTAAGGCAGTAAATAGAAAGAAAAAATAAAATCATCAAATCGAATAGTCGGCACTTAAATGCTGATGGGAGTTGCCAGTGAAATTAACAGGTTCCCCTCTGGGTAAATGTCTAATCAGTGGTCTCCCCACTTAGTCCAGTGAGGGAAGGCAGCTTAACATAATGAAAAAACAGCTTTGGCAAGCGGTGTCCTCGAAGTTTCAATAGGAGATTTGTGTTTGGCAAATGTGTGGACCCGTGGACTTGATTGGCAAGGTGTAAGAAGGAGGATACAATTGGAGATGGAAACCACATGCAAACATAGCCGCACATTTGCTGTGTGGGCAGTAGATGCTTGAAAGCCACCTGCAGTTCCATATTTAACACAGCCTGGGCAAACAGCAGTGAGCGAGGACTCTACAGGCACCTGCTGTTAGCTGGTACATGATGCTTTCTGTAATTCTCAGGGATGTTGTGTGATCATGTTTCCTGAGAGAAAACAGTGTACTTCCTGAGCACACAGTACTCGGAGGTGTTGAAAAAAACTTCGGATGAAATTTGTACTGACCCAAGGTTTTTAAATAGGCCCTTATTGTGTGATGGTTTGAGATCTAGCTCTCGGTCTTAATATTTCTTTACCCCCACACAGAGCTGATCAGCCATCATTTATGATATTAAGTCAATTTAATCCCAAATCACGGCCATAGAACCGGAGCAGGAAGTTGAGTCACGCACAAAAAGCTGCACTACACAACGTTAGCTTGTTTTGCATGTTTTGCATGTGAGTGTACCCCACTGGCTAGCTCACAAACACAGCTTCCCCCATGTTAAACACTGTTTGCCGTAGTATGTACTGTTAGCATCATTGCTACGAGCCACTGACTCCGGCGCTGCCATGTTGAGAGCCGTTAAGAGGCAATTGAAATGCTCCCAATCTTATTTTATGAACCTTTTTTAAAGAATATGTTTTGTAAGGATTAAGCATTGAAAGAATTTAACAGCAACACCACCATAAAAAGTGGGTAATTCACACAACTTTTTGTGAACAGTTTTCATTTGAATTACTTAAAAAAAAATTGTCCCAAAGTAACCGGTGCACAGTGACGTCTGTAGATTGCTCAGATAAACAAACTTTAATTCAATTAAATTGGTTTGGGGTAGGTTCATAAATTTCAGAGACAGATATCTCAAATCCTTGCCAAATAAAATCAAATTATCTGCATGGCTAAATATGCTAAAGGGTCATTGAGAAAACAAATTGTTTTTCTCCCTTTTCTCACATAAGCACCCTTTTAAAAGAATAGTTATCATTTTGGGAAATACACTTATTCACTTTTATACTGAGAGTTAGAGGAGAAGATCAAAACCAATGTCAGGAAGTGGTTTGCTGAGCTTAGCAGAAAGACTGGAAACAAGAAGTATGCCTACCGGTATGTCCATCTGCCTCTAAAGCTTACTAATTAATATGTTATAGCTTGTTTCTTTAATGCATACAAAAACAAAGGGGAAAATGCTCAGTTAAAGTCACCCGACTTAAGTGTCTCATAGAAGTCCCTGATTGGGTCATCGAGTAATCCATCTAACCATTAGATAGGATGTGTGAGTGTGTGTCTAGGGTTGTATGTTAACCACTACTCTACGCTGCAGTCTTGTTTTTGATGCTTAATGTACGTGAGCATTTTAACTGCATTAATTATGAAACACCTCTTTCTTCCTGTTCTCTCCAGAGATGGCAAGCTGGGTCTCCCTCCTCCTCTTTCTCTTCTGCCAGTCAATCTCACAAGCCCAGGAGGAGAGCAGCAACATCCCCTTTCCGGAGTTCACCTCAGAGACCCCCATCAACAATGTGGTCCAGGACCCCCAGACCGGTCGAATCTACCTGGGGACAGTCAACGCCATCTACCAGCTGGGGCCGTCACTTACTCGGCAGGCTCGCGCCGAGACAGGCCCCAAAGAGGACGCCCGGACCTGTACACCTCCTGCTTCTGCCTGCCAGGACACGAAGCTTATGCCCAACCTCAACAAGCTTCTGCTGGTCCATCCGTCCAACGGTTCACTCATAGTCTGTGGCAGCCGCTACCGAGGCATCTGCTCCCTCCTCAACCTGACCAACGTGCAGCAGGAGCTGTATTACAGCGACAGTAAAGGAGAGAGGACTTACGTGGCTAGCATAGAGGATAATGTGAACGTTGTGGGCGTCATGTCCAACTTTTCAAAAGATGGGCACAACTTCAGTGTGTTTCTTGTTGGGAAGGGCTATGGAAGCCTGGACAGTACAAAACTCATCAGCACGCGAATCCTTCAGGACTTCCGCGATTGGGTCGTGTTTGAGAGCATCATTGAGGCGTCAACGGTACAGACGACGCCATTTGTTCCCAAGTATCTGCATGACTTCCGCCATGCCTTCAAAGAGGATGGTTTTGTTTATTTCCTCTTTTCGAGGACACGTGATGGTCTGGATAATAATAACCTGACCTTTGTTTCCCGTCTTTGCGAAGATGACCCCCATTACTACTCGCACACAGAGCTCCAGTTAAGCTGTGGCAAAAATAACAAATACAACAAAGTCCAAGCCGCTTTTGTGGCTTATCCAGGAAAAGAGCTTGCGCGGGTCAAAACCGACTCGGGTATGTATGGGAACGTCTTGAATAAATTTCTGTTCATGGTGGCGAGTTCAGATTCCAACGAGAACGACGCCGCCCTCTGCATGTACCCGCTCAACAAAATCAATGAGCGTCTGGTGGACATCATCAGCGCCTGCTACAGCGACTCTGGGAAAATAGGCGAGTTTGAAGCTGTGGACATCCCCTACTCATCTAAAACCGACTGCACTTCAAAGATTTCGGTAAGTGCTCCTTTTGTGTCAGCTGATCAAAGTTTTAAAAAGTGAGTTTGGAACAGATGTGAGTGGGATGTAGTTTGAAGAATCCCCTTTGCAGTAATCAATAATGCATAAATGCGTCAGTGTTTACTTTAATGTCTCAGTGTTTTCTTTGTTCTTCCTTTTTTATTGTTCTGTTTTGAGTTCTGTCGCACACATCTTCCCTCCTTCCATGTCTCTGTTACTCAGTCTATCATCCAGAACAACACCTTATAGCGCTGGCAAATCACCATCCTCTTTCATAGTTGACAAACCTTTTTAGATTTTTCACTTATTTACTGTTAATAACAATATAAATATCATTATAAATCTGACTTTGTAACATCTATTACTGTCTAACACCCACATGAAAACAGATTTTATTCCAGCTTTAGCCAAATATTTGACCAGAACAGATTCTTGTCTGTAAAACCCAAATAGGTGTCACTCAGAAGGGGCTGTAATGCAACCGTATTTTCATTTATGTGCTGTAAATGTTTTAAACCCAAACTTGCAAATGAGAAAAATGAGAAAAATGACTTCCTATAACAAACTATTTCTTTTATTCTTAAACATATTGAAAACGCAGCTACAACATTTCTAAGGGGTTTGATTCCCTTTTCCTATTCTTTGTATTGACAATGTGTGATCCCTTTTGTGCCCCCTTTTCTTTTATAGAAGGATACGTTGGAACTGTTCAAATGTGGTGGAGACTTTCTGCCTTCCCCTCTGGCCAGCAAGGAGAAATACGCCTTAACAGATGAAAATGCGGTGTCGATCGAGTCAGGCCTGCTGACCGCTGTGGCTGTTGCTGTAGAAAACGATCACACCATTGCCTTCTTGGGGAACACCCAGGGGGAGGTCTTCAAGGTGGAGTTTTTTTCTGATCTGTTGCACTTGTCTGCCCTTTGTCTTTTTTTTCCTTTTAAGCTTAAAGTCTTACCTGAGGGAAGCAGGATGGGGAACTAAAAACATCATGTCTGACAGTGTTACATTTTATTTCCGCTCCAGGTACACTTGACCGCCGAACCATACCTATACAATAAGGTTCCTGGCAACGCTATGGGAGAGAAGGTCAACAAGAACCTTTTCTTTGATCTCAGTGAAAGCCACCTCTACATTACCACGGAGAAAAAGGTGCGTGTTGAAACACGGGCTCTTTTTTTAGCGCATATCACATATAACGTGTCTACACAGGAGGCATTCAGAAACAGAACTGCGTGGAGGTTAAGCATATTTTGTCAGCGTCGAGGGCCCAAGACAATCACTGTAGTCGGGTAAAACTGAAGTGAGACTTGAAGCCTAAAGAAAATCTTCTGGATTCCAGTATGACAGTGTATTGATTGAAGAGAATATTATTCACTTACTGTCTGACTAGCTTTCACTGGAAAGAAGGGAGTCAAGTTTTAATAGACTGAAGTTTAAATGAGTTGTTAAGTTTATCCATGACAATCCAAATAAATGTCAATGACTGTTTATGGAACAAGTTAGATTGTTTCCCATTAGATTCTATTGCACAGCATGTGCGCTTGTCAGTAGAACCTTCTTCCATATCAGAACAAGTATGGGAGTGGTGCAGCGAGGAGAGCTCGCCGAGGAGTTAATCAATCGCGGAGTGTTCTCACGGATAGATAAAAAAATTGTTAAATAATAAAATGGGTCGTTAACTATACCCGGGCAGTCGTTAATGTACCTGGGCGGCTTGCCCAAGTTTATGTGTGGGAAACACAGGGGTACAATCAGCGGAGCAAGACGTACTTTTAGTGAAGTAAAAGTAGAAATACTCCATAAATGTTTTCCTTGTAAATACACAAGTATCAATAGCAACTGTCCTTGTGAATCAAACGTAAGAGTACTCAGAATTATCCCTTTTCGGAATGTTCTTTTTTTATATTTGTGACATTAATGGATGATTCCTGCAGAAGCATTAACGTGGAAGCGGCGAGTAATTGTTATCTGTGGTTGACACGCCAGGTCTTCAAACCTAATATAATGTTGGGTACTTTAATCTCGAACACCATGTCATATTTTGTAAGATGATTGCACTATATGCAGTCTGATAATAAGATTGAGCTTCAATTTCATTTCCTTTCATTCAGTCTATTTGAGTCACTGAACAACTCAGACGTGATTCAGAAGTCTAGAATGGGGTGAGGTTATATTAGAAAAATGAAATCCTGCCTGCACACTTGGCCAATGTAACAATTCAGTAAATACTCAATCACATGTAAAGTAAATGTACTTATTGACTTCCCACCGCTGGGTACAATAAACATTTAGCATGTAAAGAGAGGGCATTGCTTTAGTAACTGAACTTCAGGTGCAAACATGGGACATGAGAGTGTCGGTGCTTTGTCAGGACATGTTTTACTCCCACGCTGCACACCTGCAACAAACCAAGGATCATTTCTAGCCATACTTTAAACATGTCATTTTTAGCAGTATATTACCTAAGTTGCACTGTTTTATCATATTTTATGTTGTAATGCTCCAGATCACCAAGGTGCCGGTGCAGACGTGCCTCCAAAAGAAAGACTGCCAATCATGTGTGGAACTGAGGGACCCTTACTGCGGCTGGTGTGTCCTGGAGGGCAGGTGAGGATCACAAACGCACTTAAAAACGAACGCACGCACACAGCGACAGACTATCACAAACACCCACACATGCAATTCCATCTGTAAAACACAGCAGGGTATTTGTTCAGTGTTTTATTGCAGACACTTTTAGTACCCCGCTGTGTTTATATTCCATCTCCAGTTGTCCATGCAGCCGTAAGGAATTAAAACTGTTTGTCAGCCTCACGCAGCGAAGGCAGTGTGTGCAATTTGCTCTCATCAGCCTATATTTATCAGGGTCTCGAGGGTAGATGTATCATGTATTTTACAGGGATGTGATCAGAAAAGAGGAAAAAAAAAAAACGAAACACAGTTGTGTCCATTTGGAAGTTGTTGATATTCTTATTCAGAAACAATCCACACACTTTAGTGAGCTTTAACACTGCAACCATTAGTTGAAATGATTAGTCAACTGGAAATTAATCAGCGACTATTATGATAATTGTTTAAAAAAAAGTCTGAAGATTCCATTTTCTCAAATGTTATTTCTGCTGTTTTTCATTGTAATCTCAATATCTTTGAGTTTTGAGGTTGTGGGTCTGATAAAGCAAAAGATTTGATGCCATTCGTCACGGTTTTGTGATGTTTTATTGACGGAAGATGATGAATCAAAGACAATGAACAGATGAATAGATAATGAAAATAAGTTGCAGTCCTTTTTTGCTTCTACTTTTTGAAATCAATTGATCGTCAATCTTATTTTCCAGTGAAATCTGATGCTAACTATTATTGTGTGCTCCTGTTTGCACATTATTGTCCATGTAACATTATATTCCTTTCTATTACATATTTTATCTTGAATTCGGTTTTACCAATTTGATAAGAGTGTTGTGTTGTTATTCTGCAATTGAGATAAAAAAATCTCTTATACAAGGGAAACCTGGTAGCAGCCATCCAGAATAAACTATACAAAACATGTTCATGATAAACAAATAAACAATCAAACAGAATGACAGCTATTTAAGCACAATGGCCTCTTAAGAAAACAATGACATTCCTCCCTCACTGCATCATTTATGATACTCTTGAAACCATTAATAGATATGAATGTTTTTGGTTTAAGAGTTTTTATTTATAATTCCATTACCAGGTAAAAACACGGTTTTGCCAAAGTCTGTCAAAACCTGAGGAACATTCAAGAGCAGCCACTTGGAGGCTTAAAATAATACAAAAATATTATCCCCATCTGGCTCCAAGCACAGTCTTTAAGCAATATGAAAAAAAATATTTTTTCATAATGCTTTCATATTTTATTTATTTATTCATAAAGTTTATTTTCCTTGACATTTCCAATATTCTGCACATTTAAAAGTGTATAACCTTGTTTTTAATCAAATCATTGCAAATTGTCAAATGTTGAGTTAACATTTTTTGGGCTGTGACTAATAAATAATTTTCATTCACTGTGAAATGTAGAAAATGTTATCCTTAAACTACCACTCTCGGTCCAAATCCAAAACATATTTCACGTACATCACACTGCAAAAGCAGATAAAAATGAGAACATTTTTTTTTTTCATATCTATCTGCTTGGGCATGATTGTTATTGACAGAAGCACTCTGAAAAGACAGTTGGAGTCCACAGGCTTTTTTTTTTTGTTGAGGCCTTGTACTGTAAAAGAGTTTAGGGGTTGTGCAGCAGAGACTGATGGGAGTTGTTCATACCTCGTCTGAAGGTGTACCAGGAGGTCTGAGTGCCGACGGGCGGAGGAGAAGAATGGCTGGCTGTGGAGCCCCAGGCAACAGTGCGTCAAGATCGTCTCCTTCTATCCTCCCAACCTTTCCTGTAAAAAGACTCTGAAGGTACGCCGCTGCTCCTCTTCTTGCTTACTCTCTTTGTTCCCTGCTTCTCTTTCTGTCTCTCGCTCTGCAGAACACTCTAAATGCACGTCACACAAACATGCACAGCCAGTGATAAACTGTTTCCATTGTGAATCAGAGACCATGGGCTCTAGGTCCTTCCTGCCTCTGCATCGATCCACAAAACTCCAAACTTGCTTTTTATAACCGACCTTGTTGATTGTGCTCACAGCCTGAAGATGGCGAGCCTCCCTTGTGTACTTCCCCTGTCAAGTCGTTTTTTTTTCCTCTGTCCCTCCTGTTCTGACTCACTTGTGTATATCCACCAACGGCAATCAATCAATCTCCAGTCTTTAAAAGGAAATCTAACTTCACAGATACACAGAGATGTTTACATTCTATGGGGAGAGAAATTCATTTACTACGAAATGATTTTATTCAGACAAACAGGTGATGGGCAGTTATCCTCTCTGTCAAATACTCGGTTTCAGCCACGTCTAAATCTGTTACATATTATTTTGTGTTCAGGTGAAGATCAACATCCCCTCCCTTCCTGCAATCGGGCTTTCTGACCGTCTGCACTGTTCCATCAAGTTGTTCAAGAGTGAAGGCACCATGCCTGAACATGGTCAGGTCTCCTGCGATCTACCCAACCCCTCGCTGATACCACATACTCCAGAGGACCAAGGTATGCCTTTTACAATTAACGTACTCTCTCGTTTAACACATCCCTCTCAAGGCAAATGTCTGTTTTTCTCTATTATAAGAAAGGTTGTAGCACCAATGGGCAAAGCAGGCAAAATGAGCTGCTGCCCCGGGGCCTCCAGACCCAGAGGGGCTTAGAAATCCTCAGGCTTACTGCATGCACCAACTGCAGATTTGATTGGAATTTGTACAACTAAAGTACAATATGAACTGAGTTGGGTCGTTAGCTAGCTCTAGAGGTGCCCTGCTTTCCAAAATCTATTTTAATACTTTCATTTATACAGGTTCAACACCCTCTCCGGATAAATTACAAACTAATGACATTAAAGAAGATTTATCACGTGCACATCAAGGATCGTAGAAAAACAGTGTTGATAAGGAAAAAGTTCATGCTTGCACTCCATGCCACAGATGTTTATTAACGACTACGTTAAGATACATTTTTATCCAAAACAAAACATTCTAAAATTAAATATGAATTCCTGAGCAGCATATTAGCATTGCCATTGTGAGCATGTAAGAATAGCTACGTTTAGTTCAAATTACTACTGCGTATAAGCAGCTTTACAGACTCTTGTAAAATGAATGCGTTAAATAGTTAAAAGGTATTTGAGTATTTGGGTATTCATGGTGTGTAACAAATGACTTAAAGGTCATGTCTTATGTGTCAGAACGTGTCCCCTGTTGTTTTGTCTCAACATGAACTGTGGATAGTCAGAGTAATTCCCAATGACACAATCCACATTCACACAGGTATAACATTTATATCCCACCAACCTCACCTTGCTCTGTCCTCAGACTTTGTAGCCGTGCCCGTCACGATTTTTGTCAACGAGACGGTGGAGCTGGCTACGCGGGAGTTCAAGTTCTATAACTGTGCTGCCACAGTGAGGAAATCCGAAAACACACCGTGAGTCAGACGCTAATCTATCAGTTCTGCTCTGTCACTCACTGAAAATACACAGTGACACTGAACACAGCATCAACTGACAACCTTGATGTAAATGTATCACCGTGCATGAACAGATGAGAGATCAAGGCTGTGTTTGTAAATTGTGATGCATGGCAATTTTGAATGCACCTCTTGCATTTTCTCGCCTTCTTTTATTGCCAAGCCGAGGAAATTGCCTCAGTTTCCTTTTCATTAATCAAAAAATGAAAGTCGATCTAGCTATTTCCCCACCCCCCCCTCCTTATTTTTTTTCTTCATTTCTTTCATGCCAAGGAATGTGTGATGAACGAGCTTTGCTTATGTGAAGTTGCGGAGATCCATTTCGTTGTCAGCAACATGGATTTTTGTGCCGGACGCGCTTTGATGAGTTTGCATGTTTTTAAGATTTTGTGTGTGTGTGTGTGTGTGTGTGTGTGTGTGTGTGTGTGTGTGTGTGTGTGTGTGTGTGTGTGTGTGTGTGTGTGTGTGTGTGTGTGTGTGACTGCCTAATTATATGCATTTTCTCATTTTTGGTGTTCATGTTGTGTTTCTGTGTCTATCTATCTGTTTACTTTCAGGTGCAGGTCATGTGTGGCCAGTTCGTGGGGTTGCCAGTGGAACACACGTGACCACACCTGCAGCGACATGGACGAAGCCGTGGTGGGGACCAACATCATCAAGCAACGCCAGGTGAGTCTTTTCAAGTGTTAACACATCAGTGGCTTGTCTGATAAATGTTGGAAAATATGTAGCAGAAGTTTTCACAAATCTAATCAAACATGTGACGGTACGCCTGAGCGATTCCAAATTTCCCCTGAAAATGAATAGAAAACCCAAATCCCGATATCAGCTGGCACCATCTTGCATGACAAATACTGTTGGGTGGAGGATATCAATTTGTAAGTCAGCAGATGTTTCAGCGATACACTTATCTGTAACCACAGACGAGTGTGTCCGTTAAGTGGTTGGCATATTTAATATGTAAAAGATTGAGTGATCTGATTTGTTTTGATGCCTTCTTAGGGAGCAAAGTGTCCCCAGTTTGAGAATCCAGATCCTGTGCTGATCCCTGTGGGCTACAAGACTCGTATCAGCTTCGAGGGGATCAATTTGGACCTCTACCAGGTAAAGTGACACAGAAGTTAAACCCTTTGTAAAAAACGAACTGACTCTTTAAAACACTTGGGTATGGTGGCCTGTTCGGTCCGCCGTGAACCCGATTGGTCACAATTTCTGGCCGGTGCATGGGGTTTTGGTTACATCATCAGCATGACTACAACATGTATATTTCAAAAGACACAAATCTTCTTTCGCACAAAAAGCAATGACGAGGAGAATTTAGGTGAGAGAGCGAAAGGTTATTTTGAATGATGTTATCAGCTACCAGAAGAGCCTGTAGGACGACATTGTCTTTTACATTTCCTGCTCTGCACGAAGGAAAACAATGAGGAGCAGCAGAGAACCGTGATTTGCAGCATGTACATAAATGAATCCACCATTCTTGTGGTATTTGTCCGGTTCCTCAGGGTCGGGTTTTCACCATTGGCACCGAGCTCATGAAGAATGCAGAAGAGGAGGTACATTTTGAGGATGGGCCATTTTACACCTTCAGCGGCTTCAATGTAAGTATGGCTGTTGTATCGCTGCTTGACACTCGTCGTAGCACTGACCCTCACCCGTGTCTCTGTATTGACACTGAATTGCTGATTTTGTTCAGATGGCTTCTGGCCAATTTGTCCTTCACTCAACACAGATCATTGAATCACAGCTATTTTATAATTTATTAAAGTGAAATATGGAACAACTGAGTGAATTTAAGCACCACTTGATTGCAGATTTCAGTACTGAAAAAAAACCCATATCCAAAGTTTGTATCACTGAACTGACTTTATTTTTCAACGTTATAAATCCAATCACCCCTTATGAGTCCCTTTGATATTCTCTAGCTCCCTCTAATGGTCAGACTCTCTTCACTGGAGTTATTTTCAGCTCCATCTCCACATTCTGAATTCTGTGATTTGGAAGCTCAAACCGTACCTAGCCCCTAGCTATGTTCTTTCCCAACATTGATTTCTGCAGCTGAAAATCTGCCAGGCTGGGTGTAATTTTTTCACTTCCATTCTTTTCCTCCCTTGGCATGAGGGAGCGGCAGCCCCCACTGTTTGTCGAGAAGAGCTTAAGTGCCATTAATCACTGAATTCTGTATTAATAATTCATATTATTTCTTTCCAATTTCCTAGTTTTCTTATGACAAGTCACCAGAGACCAATGTTCTCTTCTATGTGAAGGACAAAGAGTCGGACAAGAAGATGGACAGCACACTGAATGGTACACTCTCACATTTTAATATGGAGACCTTTTTTTAAAATGCCCTGTGTGTGTACACTGCTAGTGTAAAGCCTCCACTAGATCTGAGAATGCTGCCTTTAATTGAAAATTAATCAGAAAATGACTTGGTAATGACTGTATCACCAACCATGTTTTGACAGAATATGAATGATGAGGGGCAAGTGATAGTAAGGCCTGTTTTATATTGTTATCATCTTGTTAATTAAGATATTAGATGACACCAACATAGACATTTAAAGGTGAGACATTTAAAGGACC
The DNA here is from genome assembly GCF_963514095.1 of Eutrigla gurnardus. NCBI lineage: Eukaryota > Metazoa > Chordata > Actinopteri > Perciformes > Triglidae > Eutrigla > Eutrigla gurnardus. The sequence goes on along the minus strand of NC_139923.1, from coordinate 13,774,913 downwards.
ATACCAGTCTAATTCTGACTTCTTGCCATTAGCAGAGATTTCCCCCGTCTTCAACACATTTTGTTCAGCTTTGTTTAGCTCAGCCTACCTGTTTTAAGTGCCATTTAACTGTGTAAAACACATTCAACCTTGTGAAAATCAATGCGTAGCTCTGATTGGACTTTGTAACCAGGATGCAGTGAGATAAACAACGCTTGTAAAAGATACCGCCCAGCATTGGTTTACTCGACTCGCTGTATCAGTAAGAGTCTGAAGTCCGAGGTGTAACTTTCAGCCAATCGTTGTCCCCCTGTATACTTTGGTTCTGCCCACTGAGCTATCAATCACAACAGAGCCCAGAGAGTTGTCGGCCCAAATGGTATTGCGCCTGGAAAAATAGTTTCTTACCAATGCTGAATTTCAAACTCGACTTGACAAACCTTTCCAGGTACATTCTGTAACTTTTATAGAATATGGACAAAACTTAAACGAACAAACTCTCACGATATCTAAAAAATAAAGCAGTTTTGGTAAATGTAGAGGTTTATGTAAACTAGGTGGCCGCTGACATTTAGTAACACTCGTGTAAAAAAAAAAGTGTAATGCAAAATGTGATAATTGTTTTTCCCCTTCACTGTCCTACAGTCACCCTGTACAACTGCTCCATGGGGAGGGAGGACTGTAGTCTCTGTAAGAACGCAGACCCAATGTACAGGTGTGTGTGGTGTGCCAAGCTGAAGGCCTGTGTGTATAAGAAGCTGTGCAATCCTGACCAGCAGGGGTCCGAGGATCCTTCCGACACCCAGTGCCCCGACCCCCAGATCACTGACGTGAGTAGAAACGGCGTCGTCATCTCTTTATGTTGACCGTTGAGCTGGAAGTGGTACGTGCATGAAAGGCTTGTGACCAGCAGTGGAAAGACGATGAGTTTGGTGATTGGATTATTGATTGGAACACTTTACTGGCCTCTCCACTTTCTGTCGACCGTGGAGTTGAAAGTCTGCTTCTCCTTGAGGGCGTTTTGAGCTGACCCGCAGCACATCTAGATTGGATCAATTCCTTCTTTGCTCACTTAATTGTTCATTGTCTCATTGTCATTGGCAAACATCCATCAGTAATTGTATTGATGTCAGCGTGACAGAGGTTATTACCATGCATATAACAGCCTGACTGATACATCAGCCGATACAGATATCACAGAGTGTTGGCAAGATGCTTTGTGTGTCGAGATCGGTTATGTCCGTCACACCACCACATCGGTCTAGACTGAAGTCTCAACAACTATGGGATGGATTGCTTTGTACAGACCCCAGAGGTTCCCCTCAAGATGAGTTGTAATCACCTTGGCGTCCCCCTGATTTTTTTCCAGGGGGTCATCAAAGTGTAGTTATAATTTGTCCACTACTTTGATTTATGACCAAATACCTGCATAACTAATGAAATTCACATCAGCCTCATCTGTTCTTTGCGTTTAGTGCTAATTACCAAAAGTTAGCATTGTACTTTTGAACGTTTTTGAGCCTCTTCTGCCTCTTTCTGTCTTATTTTAGAGTCATTATTTAAGACTAAATTATTGTTCAGCTGTAAAAAAGGTTTGTTCACAATACAGTCACATAAAATATTGACGATATATTACAATGTGACTTTGTATTATCCTCAAGTATCTTTCATAACAACATCCAGCATCAGTAGGGCTCTTATACATACACACATACATGTATATGAAAACATGGCTCGTACAGTACGGATGTAATTCTCAACCATGGTGTTGAATATTTAACACTTCCCCATTCAGAGGACTTCAACAGACTGTGTAAATCTCTTGTACATTCTTAATGCAAGGCTGATCTGTTTAAATCCATTTCAAATCCCCTCTTCTTCTAAACGCGTATCTCCCCATCCAGATCATCCCTCGATTCGGCCCCCTGCGGGGAGGAATCTCCATCACCATCCGGGGCTCCAACCTCGGCATCCACAAAGAAGACATTACAAGCATAACCGTGGTTGGGGAGCCCTGTATCCATCAGAAGGAGAAGTACTCTGTTTCCACGAGGTAGTACTTACACACTTTGATGTATTTATGCAAATATATGTGCGGTGGCAGGCAGCACACATGCTGTCTCTCTATTGTTTGGTCAAACCGTGTTGGGCAGGTTTGCAAAAGAAGTACGTTTTTGTTTGTTTTTTTAACTCATGACGGCTTTAGCTTTTCTCAAGGTAACCAGGGTGCATATTTTCATTTGCTCAGTTTGTCACTGTATTGATGTGAATGGTAGTGGTGGATGTTCCTTTTTCGAGTCAAAGTAATTTTCCATTACAAGTCCTGCACAAGTTCAAATGTGTTACATAAACAAGAAAAGAAAATCCTTCATAAGTTTGCATATAAGTTTGCTGTAACCGATATATTATTATTATATTATAATAATATAATAAATTATATTATATTATCAGTGTCTAAGTAACATCTTACTGTAGCTGGTGGGGGTGGACCCAGCATGACTCCTTTCTGCTAAAATGTATTGCTGAATATATATAAGGTATCCCTCAAAGCTGTACATAAAAACAGTACCGGTACTTAATGCTATGTTCTACATTCTGAAAATCAGTTGAGCCACTGAGACAGATTCGAAAAAAGCATCCCCCCCAACCAAACCCCTCCCCTCAGTGTTCCACGATTCGACGAGGCAGGATGACGAGGAGCAGGGGAGACGAGGGGATTGGATGGAGGGTACGAGCCAATGAGAGCCCTCCGGAGCAATGGCTCCCATTTGTCAATTTCTATGCAGGCCTACAGCTGATAGACTTTTTATTCCAAATCGTAGACCATAGCTTTAAGTAAATGTACTTTCCACCACTGGGATATTGGTGAATGTGCATCTTTAAGTACTGTCTGTAGTCAGAAATGATCAGAGTAGGCCGAATTCTTTGAGATATGAATACACCAGAGCACTGATTTGAGAGCATCACATTTTCCACAGCTTTTTCCTGGTCTCTTCATGCTGCAGACACTATGCTCCTCCAAAAATGACTCGCAAATCCACTTCAGCCACCGTGGTGTTCACTTGATACAAATGGTACATGAAAAAGAAAACATTGTCACCCTGCAGCCACGAGCCAGAACTGTTGACACCTGGCAGGATGGATCCACATCTGTGACAAATTCTTGCCCCACCATCTGCGTGATGAAGCATAAACCAGGATTTATGAGACCAGATGGAAAGGTTTTCACCCTTAAATCATCCACTTCTGGAGCCCACAGTTCGGCTCAGTCTTCATCGTGTTGTTAGTTGTCCTCCATCGTCTACAGCCTGTTTGAGATCATCGCTTTAAGAATTGACAGGTTTTCCACTGCGATATTTCATTCCTTTACGTCACTATAGAAATGAATAGCTATTAATTGTTTATGAGTGGCCAACCTGCCATTTTATGTTGACCACTTGCATCAGCAACTATTCTCTTTGAGGACTTAGACATCTATGGTATATCAGTCATTTTGTAGATGGTGCAATGTGCTAAGATTTCAAAAGTGCTCTATTTATAACATGCAAGAAGCAGCCAGTCTGGCATTCAACATCACACTGAGTTCATCTGCTTAGTTGTCCAAGAGAACGTGTTTTTACTTATTTTTATATTTGCTTTTTTTAACCAATTAACTTAAAATAAATGAGCAGTACTCATTTTTCTGCCAATGTCGGTAATTTTTCCGAAAGATCCAATTTAGATGGAGAAATTTGGACGAGGTTGTGTGAGGTGGATCTGTTTGTTTTTAATGGAGCCGCTCCTGCCTGGAAGCCAAAGCAGCACAGTGACAGTGACCGCTTTGATTTGTGGAGGTCTTTTTTAAGTTCAGAAATGCTGCTCCATTTTCCACAAGTGCTTTCAAACACCTGGTGAAGTTGAACATTAATCTGTTGTGCGAGTTGAAACGAGTCGGTCCATCACTTTGTTGAAACATTTGTCAGCAATATGTCAAATTTTCTCTGGATCCAAACCTCACCTTGAGTTTTATATTGGGCCTATTTTTCATTTTTTAAAACATTTTCTAGAAACAAATATCAATTAATTGAGAAAATGAATTGATAATGAATTAATAATTAAAATAATTGATAGCTGCAGCAGCACTCAATATTTTCTCACCTTTTTGTTGTCCCGTCCAGCGTGGTGTGTGAGATCGGCCCTGTGGACCCTAAGAATAATCATTGGGGCCAGGTGGAGGTGGAGGTTAACGGGGGAAAGAGAGGAACCTCCTCCCTGAGATTCACCTACAGGGTAAATATTCTCCTTTACTTACTTAAATGTGCTCTCTCTCTCTCTCTCTCTCTCTCTCTCTCTCTCTCTCTCTCTCTCTCTCTCTCTCTCTCTCTCTCTCTCTTCCCAAGTATAGAACCATACAAATTTAAAACTAGAAAATAAATGCACCCAAAGGCTTTCAGCTGATTTTGTTATTTTATGGTCTCTATTATGTTTCCATCATTTTCTAACTGCAGAGAGCCCCTTGACAGAACATAACAAGGGCATGCCATTTATGTGGAATGTACAAATGCAACCTCCTAATGTTTTAGTCAATTAAGCGCCTAGATGCTGTCACATTACAATGGCAATGCACTGAAAGAAAGGCCACAATGTGTACACATACATCTTTAACCAGATGCTGTGCAGTAGGCTCCCTTTTCTCTCAAATAGCTATGCTGTAGCCTGTTAAAGTATTAAACTGGCTTTTCATATCTCTGGCTCCGCTAAAGCTTCCCCACAGGGGAGTGCTCCGCCTAACTGTTTGCTCAGCAAATTGAGGCAGATGTGTTGCTTGTGTGTGTGTGTGTGTGTGTGTGTGTGTGTGTGTGTGTGTGTGTGTGTGTGTGTGTGTGTGTGTGTGTGTGTGTGTGTGTGTGTGTGTGTGTGTGTGTGTGTGTGTGTGTGTGTGTGTGTGTGAATGTTTCTAATGGAGAGTTGGAGATCAAGGAGGGTAAGAGGAAATGTGTGTGGCTTTATGACATAACATTGTGTGTATTGTTGCGTGTGTGAGCGACCCTGTGCGTTGGATTTTTTAACGTGCATGTAAATCCTTGCAGGGGAAAGATGAGTATGTATTCACTGTGTCCCCCTCTCACCAGGACCCGATTCCAGAGGAGGTGACACCCACTACGGGTCCAAAAGCTGGGGGCACCCTCGTTACAATTAAAGGAAGATTTCTGGACACTGGCAGTAAGGATGATGTCCAGGTTAACATCGGAGGGACGGACTGCACTGTGTAAGTACTTCTTTCCTCAGTGATTGTCATTCAAACCAAATCCCAATTCCTCTTTCAACTCAGTCTCGTCAAGTGCTACTTGTTATTCAGACATTGTATCAATATGCAAATTCTACAGTATGCACACTTTGAAGCCCATAAATTGATTTCTTTTTTTTAAATTCCTGAAGCAAAAATGGAATTGACCTTAACTGTGGCATCATGAGCAGGATTTTCTTTTCTCCTACCATTCTCCTGCGCCGTTGTGACCACCAGTGTTCTGTCAAACCCAGTCCATGGTGACATTTTAGGCAGAGGTAACGGAAAAATAACGAGCTAGAAGAGCAGCAAAGCCAGGATTTAACAAGCTGTCAGGCTGCTGCCATGTTGGCTTCCACCGCACACCTGACCTGGTGTGACCCCCCACTCCTGCTAGCCAGTTAGTGTTATGTCCTTGTATTTGCAGGGAGCACTTCGGAGCAGAGATCACCTGCAGGACAGGACAATTCGTAGGAGAAAAGGTGCCCTCTGAGTTTCTCACCGTCACAGTGAGGTATGGAAGGAGTACCACAACAACCATCCCAAGTGCCTTCAAATTCTTGGAGAATCCCATCGTGGTGGACCACAACCCCAAAACAAGCTTTGTCTGGTCAGTATAAATTAGAAGCATGTACTAGCGTTTTACCTTGAGCATTTGCAACATTGCTTTTCATTTTATCTAGAAACATATAGTGTTGGATCCAAGTTTCAGAGAAATGGTGGTATTTGTACACAACAGGTACATTTCAAATGGACCACTTGCTGTTTGTACTTTCAGATGCACTCAAATACAAGTGTTTAAAAGGATTTCTGTTAGTTTTAAGTTTTTAGCCCAGCTGTTAGCATGGGCCTTTAGTGAGTAATAGTCCAAAATAAGGCAATGACAAAAAACACATTGATAAAAGTAGTAGAATAGGGAATCCAATAATAGAACAGAAAAAGCATGTTGACATGAGTGACAAGGCTGTATGGAGAAGTACTGGCAAATGGAACGCTTAGAAAGGCACCTGTCTTGTTCTCTGCCCTGCAAGCTTCTATCTGTCTGAAACCTTGGTTCATGCTATTAATGCCAAGAACCTTTTTATTTGTTTAAATGTGTGATTTGTCCTCCATGTGTATGCCTGTTGTGTATGTGTGCAGAATATTTCCCAAACTTCTGATTGGCTGAAGGGGATAGAAACTGCTAGTCTTTGATGTTGTAGCAAAACTGCTGGATGATCTCTGTAAATGGATGCATTAGATGGTTACCTTGCTTTGTTCTCTCTCTGTGTGTGTGTGTGTGTGTGTGTGTGTGTGTGTGTGTGTGTGTGTGTGTGTGTGTGTGTGTGTGTGTGTGTGTGTGTGTGTGTGTGTGTGTGTGTGTGTGTGTGTGTGTGTGTGTGTGTGTGTGTGTGTGTGTCTTCATGTCACTCTCCCTATACGTTTGTCTTTGTGTGGCTGGGGATATCTGTTTTTATATCTAATTTATGTATTGTATTGTGTTTTATATATCTGTGTGTGTTTTCAGTGGAGGGAGGACCATTGTGGTGACCGGCTCCGGCTTTAACTTAATCCAGACGGCACTCTTGAAGGTCGTAGGACCCAATACGGAAGCGTTTGAGGTGTGTCTTCCATTTCTTCTTCTGTACCCTTTACTTAACAGCATCTTTCCATCAGCCTGTGTATTATCCTCCTGTAGAAGTCATCAATTCTTTGCTCACTTCACTCCTTCTCTTAACTGTTTCTATCCTACCATTCTTTGTCTCGGAGAATTTATACTTTTCCATTTGCTCCCCCCTCACAGTAGCAGCACTGTCCATCGATCTCCCCGCATCTCATGAGGATGACGATTTATTCCAACCCTGTCAAGCATGCACACACACAGCAACAAACACACATCTCCACTCCATGCTTCCACTGATGAGTGAGAGTCCATAAGCCAGTATTACTTCATCTCACTTCTTAGGCTGTAAATCCTTAAAAACCTGTAAGATTGCAGATAGCAGCGTGACTGTTTCACCCTCGCAAAGATAGAACTATGTTCCTCGTCCAGCTTAATCAAGCAGGATTGACTGTGCCAGGGTACTTGAAGGAGTTGCACACAGCATGCCGCTACTTGTCCTCCAGTGTACCGGCCAGTGTTAAGCAGTAGCAATTTTGTTCATTTCATTTAATGGGCTAAATTTAATACTGGCATTAAGGTTGCAGTAGATTATGTGAATATGCCGCTCTCTACCACTTCAGTCCCGGCCAAGTCCCTGGTACACTACTCCCCGGGGGACAGGGAGATTTGAAAAGACTCCTGGCTGCCACTAGCAGCAGATAGAAAGTGTTATCTCAAAGGCCTTGGCTGGTCAACTTCATAAGCTTCTCTTGGTTTAAGTCTATCCACTGAACTAGGCCCAAATATTTTTTGGCTGCTGGTGAGAACATGTTGATTACATTGTGGGTCAGGTTAGAAGCTCAAAGTAGAGATTTGTTCTTTTTTTTTCATTTGCTTTAAAGACCCCCTGCTTGTAATTGTAAACAGAGACTTCTAGAGCTGGTTGTACCAGCTGCTAGTAAGTTCCAACTTTGCCTTGTTATAATAGAAATTATTACTACATTAAGATTTACATATTAAATCAAAATGGGTCGCATCGCACAAAGTAGTTCTTATATAGATATTAGCTGTTTCTAAATATTAACACTTACTAACTGCAGGTGTAACGTTACCTGACTAAATTAATTTGTGAAGACCTGTTTAATATTAGACATAATATGGAATGGTTGACGTACCTGATCAAAATTCATTTTTAAACTGGGAAGATTTGAATGTACCCTTCATAAAAAAAAATAACACAATATACCTTCAATTACAGAACAGTATAACAGCAGACTAATTGATCAATGAGCATTGATTAGGTTAGCATAGATGCATACCGTATATAAATCAAACAAAATCTTACCTACATTTACAAAGGATTCTCAGTTAGGTTTATTATATTGCGTGTCTTCTAAAAATTATTCTGTTTGCACACCTGAGGAAAGAAACTGTTCTGAAGTCTGCTGTCGTGGCAGCTGATACTTCTGTATCTCTTGCCAGATGGCAGTAGGGTAAACGGACTGTGGCTGGGTGGGTTTTGCCTTGCTCTGTGCAGGCACCTCTTGTCACCAATATCACTGATGCATGGTAGATGGGTACCATTGACGTTCCGCTGTAGAGCCCTCCTGTACTTGCAAGTCCCAAGCCAGTTTGTAATGTTTCCAGTCAGGATGCTTTCTATTGCTACTCTGTACAAGTTAACAGGAATTTTGACTTCTTAAGTTGAAGCAACAAACATTCAACTCATACCACCCATCTCAAACTTTATAGTAGGTGTGCCTTTGTCTTTTTCAAAGTAACCTACACCTTTTCCTTGTCCTTCTGAACAACTTGACTGTGTGTAGGATTGTAGAGTTTAGCTGTCGCACAGTGTTGTCACTCTTCATCAAACAAGAGAGGGACAAAAATATCACCGTCCAGTTAATCAAAACCAAATAAACAAAGCCAGAGAAGGAATGACTCGGTGTGAATAACGATTCAGCAGCGGCTGCTATTCTGGCAAATTGGGATTTTAATAGAATGACTAAAAAGAGACACATAATTTTACCTTCTCCATTTTACCCAACCAGCCTTTTTGTTTGCCCCTCCACCCCCGAGACACTCTTCCCTCACACAACAAAAACATCAATTCAATGCCTTTGAAAACATGTTTGCTTTTCGCTCTCCATAATTTCTATGTTGAATACTTCCTTCATATCTTGCTTCTCTTACTTTGTGTGTGTTACATGTCAACATATTACTTTGTATTGGTGTTAATGTTAAAATTCTGATCTTCCTCCGAAACATTCAGAGCGCCGACGAGAAGAATGACACAGTCATCCAGTTTCGGTCTCCAACAGTAAACATCTCCCTGAATCAGCCCCTTCAAACCTACATCCTGCTTGACAAAATGACAAAGGAACTGAGTCCTTTCGACTACCACCCTGATCCCATCTTCAATGAGCTGAGCAAGAAAGTCATCACTGAGGGGGGCATCATTATTGTCACTGTGAGTGGGCTGCTTGTGTCCTTTTTAATGCTGCAGTTGTTGTATGACAGCACAGTATTTCTGAGAAATCTGCCTCATTGTGTGAAGGAATTAAGACAAATGGTGTTATTATCTGACTTGAGGAGAAAATGGAAAATATGCTGAATTGCAGTTGCTTCACCACATTTTTGCTGTTTAGCTGCCTATGTAATGGATGGGCTTCATTGTTTATAAAAAAAAATATATGCAAATAGCAGTGCATTTTTTTTTAGCTCAGTGGGGTGATTGTTTTGGAAATCGAATGAACTGAGGCAAATGTGCATTAGTAGTTGCATTTACTTTATTCTAACCCTTATAAACGGATGACAAATATTCTTAATGTTGTAATATTCTTTTAAAAATACACCTCAATTTGATTATTCATCTCTCTTATGTGCCTATGCATAATGACGATTTAATGATTTGTCACTTTATATTAACATCCCTGCAGTTCTCTGTCTCCTCTGTTTTTACACATTTCATTGTTTAACTATCTTATATACCAATGCATTAAATTATGTGTCATTAGTTATTTTTATCTTAAACATCTCTGTAAAAATGAGGCAAAATGTCCATCGTATTCTCCTTAAGTCCGGGGTGAAGTCAGAAGTCAAATTGCTTTGTGCAGACACTGAATAAGTACTGCAGTAAATTAGTGAGGAAAGGCATTTGCAATAAAAAAGGCCTTTTCAATTACTCAGACATTGGTTTACTTAAGCTAATTTCACCTTTCTTATATTGCAGACTGCATTAGAATAATTGAAAGCATGTCTGTAGATACAGAAGCGTGCTGCAGAATGTCAAAGTGTACATTGCAATGCCCGAACTGTGGGATTGACTGACTGGCTGAGCTGTTCCCACAGTGTCTTAACTAAGAAATAATGTACTTACAATCTTAAGCTTACTCATTTATTTCCGCACTTATGGTGGGGCAGTGAAAAGCCGTTGGAAACGTTCCATCCATATTTTTAATACTCATTATATGATGGGTCAACTGATGGTATATAAATGCAGTAATGAATTCCTCCCAATGTAGTCCAGTCACGACACTTTGAGCATTACTGTTAATCTTCCCTTGCAGGGCCGGGGATTCTCCAGAGCTATGACGGCCAAAGAGGCTCAAGCGTTTGTGGGTGACGTTCCATGTCAGGTCAACACGCTTCAGGATGACAAGCTGTTTCTAGACACACCTTCCACCACACCCAGCGCTCGCTCCCGACGCCACCGCCGAGACACCCGGCCTGAGCTGCTGGACTTAACGGTCAGATCAAACAGAGTCAGGCAGACACACAGTCACGGAGGAAACATTCAGATCCTTTTTGAATATCATCAAATCAAATGGCCCTGTCAGTGATACATTAATATACTGTATATTATATCATGGATGGGGAGCAAAAAGAATAGTATAGCCCTCTAAAACGCAGTAAAATAGAATTATAAAAGGTCGTGAGAAGAAAATACTCAAATACAAGTATAATACAAGTACGTCAAATCTGTATAAGATGAGTGCTTAAGTAAATGTACTTTCACAGACACATGCATGGACTTGCAGATGAGATGCATGCATCATGAATCTTTACTGTACTCCTCTAAGCGTATCCTCTGTTCATCTGGGGAGCCCATTTTTTTCACTGGTTCAACAGTTTTCATGTATCTACAGGCCCTTTATAATTATATTTAATTATAACAGAGCCACAATTGTGATGAATACTGTTGCTCCTGTGGGCCATTCCTCGAAGTGAGCTATTGTTTTATTTCTGCGGCTGTGTGCTGCATACTGAATTGACACCAATGGACCATCAAACAGGACAGAACACCTTCATAGAAGAGGCCTGATTGTAAAGTGTCAAACTCAATACACATGCATTTGTTCTTTTCATGTGGGCCCACCACCTTGCACATAGCCCCAGCACTTTAGGGATAGGGAATGGTCCTGCAGCTGCTTTATCAGATCTGTGGGCAATTATGTAGATCCTCCTCTGTCCCCGTTTCCTCTCCAGCGCTGTCAAATCTTTACTAATGGCACCTACCCAGATAAATCTTGGGCTAAAACTTTGAGAGCTTGTGCAGATAATAAGATTCCCTATCTCTCTCTCTGTTTATCCGCAGATAAAATTTGGGAAAGGGGAGTGGGTGGTCGGCTCTGTGGAATACGAGAAGAAGAATGATTTGTCCCTTTACATCATCATCCCTGCAGTCATTGTGCCCATGCTTCTCATCATCGCAATCTCTGTCTACTGCTACAGGTAAGTTAAGCTATTTCAGGTTAACGTATTAAAAAAAAACACTACTTCTTATAGCATTTTTTTTAGATCAGATTAGTAGGAATGTTTATTATACAAATCTCTTGAACCTGCAGTAAAGGTCATATAATACTCAGTTTAGGCCTTTTTATCTTTTTTTACACAGTTTTTCCGATACCTAACTTTTTCTGTCCAGCTTACCGTAAACTTACAAACCTGCAATATTTTTTTATGCCAGTGGTTCCTAGCCCCAGCCTTTTGCCTTGTGACTCCTGAACTCTTGTGTTTTGTTGAAATGCACTTGCCACTGCTGCAATAATAACAATGATTGCAAAATCAATTTTCCCCAAAATACTTTTGACTTTTCTTCCGACTTTGTTAAATGCCAATTTGTACAAAAGTATTGAAGTGCCAAAAACTGTGCTTACACAATTGACAAAGGGGTCGTTATTTATGTTTGGGGTCGATTAGATGTCAGATTTGAACGGTAACTCTCTTTGACAAACAACGGTTATAAAACTGAAATGACAAAAATCCAAATAGATTTATTTGGAGATAAATAAATAACAGCTATAATAACACATGTTCTGTTCTATTCTGTCCATTGTGTTCTCAAATTGACAATTTGTTATCTACCACCAGGTTTGAACCCTTTTCCTTGATGTTTGTGTAATCTTTTCAGGAGGAAGAGTCAACAGGCAGAGAGGGAGTACGAGAAGGTGAAACATCAGCTTGAGAATCTGGAGGAGAGCGTACGGGACCGCTGCAAGAAAGAATTCACAGGTACGAACAGTGCAGCTGTGCAAAACCTCAGCAATATCGCTAATGTCCCTCAAAGGATCCATGTTTCTAAGAAGCTATAAAGTAATGAAGTGCTTCGTAGCTCTGATTACATTTGTTTGATGTATTGTACCACAGTGAATTAAATAAATTCTCCTGCTTAACATCATGTTATCATCATTAGGAGGGCACTGTTTCGTAGTTACTGTAATAGAAAACAATCTTTCACAGCTGAAATCATTTTCCCGGCAAAGCTCTCCCTTCGCTGCCTCTTGCAGCGTAATGATTGAGACAGACGAGCGGCACGCAAATGAGAAAATCTGCTTATTAAAAAAGAACAAGGTGCTATTTTTTTGTTTTTATGTCGCAGACTTGATGATTGAGATGGAGGACCACACCAACGACCTGAGTGAGGGACGAATCCCCTTCCTGGACTACAAAACCTACACCGAGCGCGTCTTCTTCCTGCCCTCTAAGGACGGTGCCAATGATGTGATGATCACAGGAAAGCTCAACATCCCAGAGGCTCGACGGGCCATCGTGACTCAAGCGCTCAACCAGTTCTCCAACCTCCTGAACTCAAAGACCTTCCTCATTAATGTAATTATACTGCACACGAGTGACTCACTGAATGGTCAGCTGTGGTCACAAACTGATGAAATGATTATAGGAGACCACCAGGGCAAAATGTTCTGCTTCTGATTGAAATTTCTACTATTGGATGAAATTTGGTGAAAACACGGATAATTTGAAAGAAAATTGGTCATCTCCTGACAAATTGACCAAATACCTACTCCTAACATTCCCAATAGCCAAGGCATATTCACACGAGCCTTATCCTTAGTTACTTTCAAATAAAATACATAAAAATACATCTCTGTTAGCTTTCAAATCTGCTGCAACCACAGTCAGTACACTGTAACCTCTTTCATATACATTCGGAGACTCTTCCCTTGAATTAAGGACTTTGTGACGTTTGAGTTTGCAGAGTACATTATTAGAAGTGAGAAACCGAAGACGTGGCTACGTGTGAAGATTCCTATTAGTTCACTATTTGCTGGCATAGAAACACCTTCTTGGGTGTTAACTGCATATGTGTGGCTGATTTGACTTCCACTTTTCTTAGCTCAAATATTTCACAAAGTAGAACTGAATTACCTCGATGATTATTACTTCCACAAGCATTAGTCTTTTGATTATTTAAAAGCACTATGTCAGATTTGCTTTTGTGTGTGAGTGCGTGCCGGTTTGATCAGGAGGTTTAATGTAGCTTGTCTTCCATCTGTTTCTCTGTGCGTGTGCTGGTGCGTTTGTAGTTTATCCGTACCCTGGAGCGCAGTCACGACTTCAACGCCAGGGCCAAGGTGTACTTCGCCTCCCTGCTGACGGTGGCTCTGCATGGGAAACTGGAATACTACACCGACATTATGAGAACACTGCTGCTGGAGCTGATGGAGGAATACGTCCACAGCAAGAACCCCAAACTCATGCTGCGCAGGTGAGAGAACAACTCTGCTCAATAGCGAGCTGGAGCAGTCGGATACAAAGCCAAAGTTTGCCAAGTTTAACATTTAAGACGTTCTGTACTGCTAAAATATCATGGCAGCTGCATAACTTGGATGCTTCTTAGGCGTGCTAGCAGAGTGGTTGTGGTGATGGCAATGTTGGGCGACCACTTTGGTCGAGACTGAAACATTTAAACAACTATTGGATGGATTGCCATGAAATCAGAAATTCATGATCCTGACCTTGGTGAACATTTGACTTTTCATGAGCAGGTCAAAATCTTCACTTACGCTGTCAAATATCTCCATCTACAGGATGGATTGGCACTAAATTTTGTACAGACATTCATGGCTCTCATGGGACAAATCCTAATGACTTTAGTGATCCCTTACTTTTTTCCTGTAGCGCCACCATGAGGTTGTCATTTTTAGTTCTGTGTAAAGTATCTTGTCAGCTGTTGGATAGATAGTGTGTACAAACCTCCATGGCATTCATGTCACCCCCAGGATCAATAACTTGCAATAACTTAACTTTCCCTTTTGGTTTACAATGTCGGTCCTTGGTGCTTTGAGCTAATTAGCAAATGCTTAGCAGTAACACTAATTTAAGGTGTCCATCGACATTAAACTGCTAAATATCAGCATGTTGGCTTAGTTAGTATAAGCATATTTACTTTAGCTCTCCTGAATAATTCCATTATCAAAGAGCAGTTTGCAGGGCCACTTTTGCCCTGAGATCATTAAAATCCCTCTTTCTAAGCTATAATCAGAATCACTATATCTAAACCCTGGCAGCAGTATAATTAACCATTTAAGGACTTGGATTCACTTCAAGAGGCAGTGGACTGTTTCATTCTGTTGCCATGTTTTGTGTTGAAATGTGCACTGACGAATGTAGTCTGCTGCATCCAGACTGCTGCTTGATCTATTCAAGTCCTCCTCCTTCTGTTTCTGATCCTGTTATTTCCCTCCCAATCCAAGCACACAGTGCTGTGTGACTCTTCTTTTGTAATTCCCCGTCATCATCTTCTTCATCTATAACCTATAGATCTTGACCAATGGGTTGTAGGTTACAAATGACTGTTGTTGAATGCCTTGAATACATAACTTAAATGATATTATATTTAAGGAAGTTGCTTTATGGCTTAATCCTGCAGCAGGAAGGTTTTTCATTGGACAAAAAAAAAAAAGAAAAGAATAAAAAGATGACATTCATTCTAATGCTTGGGCCGTTTTATTGTATGAATAAACTCCAGCTCTCAATCCTGATCAGGATTCTCATCAACATAACTGAACATCACCTGCAGCCAAAATCTAATCGGACCCATATTCTATTGAGGTAATTGCCCTTTTCACAGAGATGAGAGATCAACCGTTATATTACAAGAATTAGCGTTGCAGCATTAATAAAAAAAATAATGTAATGATTAGAATGACATAACACAATATATTATCACATTATAAAAGATGACATGGTATTGATAAGATCTTGCCACTGCAATTTGGCAACATAATGCCCGTCTAGAATTAGAGTGTGTAAATATTCGGCTGACTTATTTGATTGAAGTAAATAGCCTTCAGAAAAGAATCTCCAATTTTAGTGTTTTTTTGTTCTTCACCCTGTCCTCCACTGTAATGATCATGTCAAGGTCAAAAAGATCCAGTGAAGGCGGGCTCCCCTCCCTCAGCAAGACCCACTTGTCTGACAGTACAGTCGCTCATTGCTGCTGGGAGGGGGGTTATGTGATTTGAACTGTCTGCTGTGTCGAGGCGCGCTGTGACTGGCTGTTGTGCAAGCACACATCTTAATTATCCCCCAATGGAGAGGCTCATTATGCTGATTAGGCCATTGTGCCAACAGAAGCCTCCGTATAGACAAGACATCTAATTAGGCATGCTAGCAGCTAACAACGTGTGCCACCAGTGGAAATGTGACATTAGGATGGACGATCCTTCAAGTGACCACTGACGTGATTTTTTAATTAAAATATCCTTACAACTGACAAGCTGAAATTTCCCTTGTTGACATTTTGTAGATGTGCAGTCTTAAGAAAGTAATATTTCAATGTTTTCAAGAGAATACAGTGAAAATGGTCTATTATAGGTATTCCCTGTCATTCAACTTTTGCCAGGAAAGACACAGTTTGCAATATATACAAAATGTAAAACAAAAACCTATTATAACATATCTAAGGATAAATGCCAAAACCCCCTCACCTATCATAAATCACAGCATCCATTATGGCCATGTAGTGATTATTTTTCAGGGGTTCTTGGCCTATGGATTCAGATTTTGAGGTGCATTATCTAAAAAAAACTAATAATATGTATGTCACTTGTTTTCCTTGAATTACCTAATCAAATGTTATGTCTGCACTGCTCATTAACATACAGCATTAATACACCAGAATGATTAAATAGTATTGTTACAATATTAAAAAGTGTTCATCTAATGTGTTTTTCCAGGTCAGAAACAGTGGTGGAACGGATGCTGTGTAACTGGATGTCTATCTGCCTTTATCAATTTTTGAAGGTAACACAAGTTAATGGTCAGCTAAAATGTATGAAATGTAATGTAAGCTAATGACATAAACACATGTATATATGTATATTTGTGTATATATATGTATATATATATATACTGTATATATCTTTAGTGGCTCGCTAGTGGTGATTTGTCTTGATAATTTAAAATACCTAATCGCTAATACAGGAAATGTATATAACGACATGCTACAGCATTAAACTGTGCGCTCAGTGCATGGATTTCTCAATTTCTTTCATTAGTGCTCTGTATTGATAATGTGCATTTATCTGTCTTCTAAACTGCTAATTACAACAATTAGTTCCTTGAAAACATCTGAGACAATGTCTAAATGGCTTTGTGTGTGTGTGTGTGTGTGTGTGTGTGTGTGTGTGTGTGTGTGTGTGTGTGTGTGTGTGTGTGTGTGTGTGTGTGTGTGTGTGTGTGTGTGTGTGTGTGTGTGTGTGTGTGTGTGTGTGTGTGTGTGTGTGTGTGTGTGTGTGTGTGTGTGTGTGTGTCAGGACTCTGCAGGAGAGCCCTTGTACAAACTGTTCCGAGCCATCAAGCACCAGATCGAGAAAGGGCCTGTAGACGCCAGAGTGAAGAAAGCCAAGTACACCCTGAACGACACGGGCCTGTTGGGCGACGATGTAGAGTACTCTGTCCTGGTGAGATGGACACACACACACACACAAAACCACACACATTCAAACTCATAAACTCAGTGTTAGAAAACTGCACTCCCCGCTTTGAGATTGCACAGTGTTTTCGTGCCTGGTGAGCACATGCACGTACACAAAAACACAATGCAGTTACCATGGTAACCACCCAAAACCCCCAAGGCGACTGCCAGCTTTTGTGTGACATCCGTTTTCAGTGTCATTGCTCTCAACTCCAAAACGACACAGGCAACACATTCCCACGTAGTGGTAAAATGCGCGGCGTCGGTAAAAGACCCTGTTGTCGGTACAAGTCACATCCCCAGCCTCTCCTCGACCTTCCAACCTGCACCTGCTCTGTATCCACAGCTTACAGTAGTCAGGAAAAGCCTGTGTGTCTCGCCTTGGTATCGTGTTTCAATAATGGAGGCTAATGTGAACACAGCTGTTTTCAGTTGAAGTCAGCACAAATAAAAAGACCCATGGGTAATGGCGTTGTCGAGGACAATTACCAAATTAGCCTGAATTACACGTCTCCCGCCGTGATGGATCGCCTTCTCTGATTGAATTATAGGAGAAGGAAAAAACGCAATGGGCTGGATTTCACAGGCGAACCCAGTGTTTTCTGTTGGCTTTAATTCACAGCGTGCTCCTCTCATTCACCTGAGAGAGGCAGACAGGCTTATGAGATTGCTATTGTGATTGGTTTGCCGGCCTCCTGTTTGAATCTGTTGAGTGGTCAGTTCGTTATTTCTGACGGGAGGTGAGGTGAGGTGTGTCAGAGCTTTCTCCCATTGAGCCTTGGTCATTAGCTGGCCAAGGTGACAGGAGTCCTTTTAGGTGTCACCACAGAGAGTGTTTGTGCGTGCGTGTGTTACAGAAGCCTGGTTGCCATGGCGACAACATCCTGATAGCGGGAGTTTGTGTGTGTGTGTGTGTGTAGCTTGAGTGCAGTGACTTAGTTTATTGCACACGCTACATTACCACATGGTGCTTAATGTGTGTTTTCTGTGTGTTCTCTGTGTGTTTGCCAGACCCTGCAAGTGCTGGTGCAGGGCGAGGGTGCGGATGTGACGCCCGTCAAGGTGCTGAGCTGTGACACCATCTCACAGGTGAAAGAGAAGATCATTGAGCAGGTGTACAGGAACCTGCCATACACCCAGCGGCCCAAGGTCGACAGTGTCACACTGGGTGAGTAAATGAGGGCACATAAGAGGAGGATGAGCTGAAGCGGAAAATGTCCAATAATGAGGAATAATGTAAGGGTTACAGGGAGTGGCGAGGATTTCAACATGGAGAAGCTATTTCAGTCCTGGCTAAAATGCCTTTTTAATCAAATCAGAATTTGTCTAAATAGATAATGATGTATTTCATTGTAACTGAATTTAATGGATTATTGGATGGAGATGATCTCCCTCTTTCTGTCTCCGTCTGTGTAATAAAAAAAAAAAGCTTCATCGAGGTAGAGAAGTTATTCAGTGCCAACCACATGAAGAAAGCCCTCATCCCTAAACAAAGTTTTGCTTGCTACTGTAGTCAGAAACCTTGGGGACTGACTTGAAAGGCAAAAGCTCTATAGACATTTTTCTAACATCAAAGCCATTTTTTTTTATTCCCACGCAGGCTGTAGATCTCATTCCTTTATACATTTTAGATACGCAGAGATCTTCTTTCATGGTGAATCAGGAAGATAACCCCCTTTATATTTGGTGGTACTTGTAAATGAATCACGTCTCAGATGGTGTTGAGCTCAGGTCTGCAGTTGAATTTCTCTAAATTGAAAATTGTTGGAGTGCAAATCAAAGTTTAGAATTCAATTTGAATTATTCAAACCAAAATGAACTCAAATGTGTCACTAAATCTCTGGAGAGGCAGCGCCATGCAGACAGTAGGACGGGGAGCTGGATTTTCTACAGTGTTAAAGAATAAAAGAAAGAAATAACAAACAAAACATCGAAGTATGGTTGCAGTTCACTTTCAGAAATGACCGATTCACTATGTCTTCACCACAGAGTGGCGCCCGGGCTCAACGGGGCAGATTTTGTCAGATCTGGACTTGACTTCCCAGAAAGAGGGCAGGTGGAAACGCATCAACACTCTGGCACACTACAACGTGAGTATAGAAGACCATTTGAGTGGCTTGATGAAAGAACGTATTTAGCAAGGAAGACTGAAAATGGCAGAGGGGATGTAAATAGCTGTAAGTGGGCGTGTGGATGTGAAGGGGGTTGCCTTTTTTCACCCCATTTCCATCGGAGGCTGTACATCTTGTTTCACAGCGTTGTGTGTGAAATCAATCCACAGATTAATACTCTTGTAGGCTAATTACCACAAAACTGTTAAATAATTAATATCTGTGCTATTAACCACCTGTCAAATCAGTGTGTAAATGTGTAAAAAATGTTGATTTTTTTCTTACACGCCTATGACAACATGCCAGCATTCATAAAAACAATCCTGGTGACAAAGCGGATCAAGGTCCTGATCGCAATGTCTGTGGTTCGAGTCCATCTTGGGACTTTTACTGCACAACCCCCCCCCCCCTCACCTGATTTATTGTCAGCTTAAAGGAATAGTTTAACATTGTAAAAAAATATTCTTATTTGTTTTTTTGCTGAGATGGATAAAAAGATGAATCACACGTTTAATTAACATGTGTCCATTAAATATATAACTTCAGCCTTTTTGTTTGCTTTGCACAAAGACTGGAAACGGGGGGAAATGGCTAGCGAGGCTCGTAATTAATGAGCTTCAGGGGTGCTGGTAGTCACATCATGTTACTGTTGGAAAGAACCAGACGAGCTGCTATCCAGTTTCCAATCTTTGTGCCAAGCTAAGCGGTAAACCGTAAACTGTTTGTGTCCATAAATCAAACGTACAAGAAAACACTTCATAGCCATTTTCCTTCACTGTTTGCCTCCTCAGTTTAGCAACATGCCTACATGTTTTATTCTTCATCACCGGCCGGTTGAAAGTGCCTGCACTTGGTTCTCAACTCTTGTCAGTTGTCAATGGCAACAGAAAGCCACTAAATCTTTTTGGCAGTGTATTTATTGATCCTCGGAAAGTAAAGGTCAGACACAGATATTCTTGTCGTGTTTGTCCCTCCTCCTTCAAAGGTACTCCTCTTTCTTTTTATCCTACCCGCTGACGTCTCGCACTCCTACTTAATGAACTGCCTTGCTGCCATACAGTCATTGATGCAATAATGGGTTGACGCCAAAGAAAATGACCAGTAAATACCCCAATAAAGGTCCACTGTTGCTGTCTACTCAATTGCATTGATTATGAATTGGTTCTGGGGCACTCAAAGGGACTGCTGACCTCACACGTCACAGTAGCTGGTGATTGAAAGTGTGTGAAGTAAGTGTGTGTCGGTGTGTGTATGTTCTCTCTCTTACAAAAGACTGTTGTGTGCATTCCAGGTGCGAGATAACGCCACGTTAGTATTGTCCAGAGTGCTTTCCTTTCATCAGAACTATGACCAGAACCAGGAAAACCACGAAGAGCGTATGTGTCTCTAAATACACTCATACTGTACACACACACACACACACACACACACACACACACACACACACACACACACACACACTTGTGAAGA